>NW_026555337.1:22242734-22373439 GCF_029017545.1 Prosopis cineraria
AAAGATATTGATGGTGAATGAGGGCACAAAGGTAATTTCATCATGAAGCCATTATAATAATAAAAAAAAATCCTTCTCTTGGAAAGATTTGAACTTGGGTCCTAAGTAACTTCATCCATAATCATTTCCATTAAGCCACCAATTCATTCTTGGTAAGCTATCCCTGAACTTTATAAAAATACAATCAAAATACTTTATCATTAATTTTAATCTTTTTTGTTGTTGTTAATTTTAATCTTATTTAAATTCTTGGGTTGCTACATATTAATTTAAATATAACTCAATTTTTTTTCTGGGTCATTACAAGCACTTACTGATATTTACTTTTTTCTTTTATTTTAAACTAGTGTATTTTATTCATTTTATCAAGATTCATTAGTATTAGAAAAGTCTCAAGAGATTTGAGAAGAATTATGGCATTTCACGAGTGATAGTAGTATCGCTTGCCTTTAAAATTAAACTAAAGCTAACCCTAATGTAATATAGGGCTAACCCTAGGTCATTTCTTAAGGAATGATTTTAAGCCTAATTTAAAGTTATCTAGTGAAATAAATACCCAAAATTTGAAGTTGATTAACTAATTGCTAGCCTAATTATCTAGTGAATTAAACTAGAAAACTAATCCTAATTATAAATGAAGTCGCTTCCCAATTTAAGTAGGAACTCTAGGGTATTGCTGATGGAAGACTCCTAGCCCTTTAATTAATTATGACAGCTCTCTTAACTCTCTTTCCTTGGCTGAAAAATATATTTATTTAAGACAACTATCTCAAGTATTCTAGCTTTACTAATTCAATTTCCTAAATGCTATTACAAGTCCCCTAGGTAACCTTACTAGCTTAGCTCTAAAATTAACTAAGTGTTTAGTTAAAATTTATTCCTATATGTCACTGTCCAAAGCTGTACCTAAGCTCAAAACTATGAAAATTCAAGTAACTCATCAAGTATTCACCACACAATTACATACTAGGTTAATACAAGATATTTTCCAAGTGAAATCACATATTACCATGTAAAAACACTAAGAGGATGAAATTTCAGCAGCATTAAGAACTTGAAATTCAAGTAAACAATCTTGTTTCAATATTACAAATTACAAACAACTATGAAACTAAAGTCAAATTGAACCACAATCAACAATAGTCATAGTATTCTAGTGAAATTAAAACAAGATGAAGAAATAGTTAAGCTTAACCAGGTGAAGATTTCAAGACTCCTCTTCCATCAACTCTCCCCTAGGATTCTATGAAGAATCTAGCTAGAAAACATCAAGAAAATCTTGCTTCCTTTATGAACACCATGTGGCAGAGAGGTATGCTCCATAGTCTTGATGATTTGAGCTTCAATTCTTCCTCTAGATGCTTGGGGTGAGTTTGGCCATGATAAGGGAAGAGAATGGTGGAAGATTTGTGCCACATCCCAATACTAAAGGTATGATCATCATGAAACATGATGTGAACTCACATTCCATAGGCCTTAATTATCTAGAAATTAAGCTAAATTAGTGATATATGCAAGTTATATGTAATAGTAAGGTTCTTAATGTTTTTAGAGTTCTTGTAAAAATTTCGACAGAGCTTTCCCTATAATTTGGACCACCTGAAACTTGCACAACATCTACAGAACCTGCCAATCAGACTAACAAGGAGACTAACTCCATTCTAGTAATTTTCACAATAACAAAATAAAACTTGAATCCAACTATGGTGTACGTGGAGCACTAACTTATACTTTACAAATACAAGATTTTACCAAAAAGAGTAATCACCATATACTTCCTTTATCCAAAAAGCAAGAAGGGCCCTCAATGGTCAGTTGGAGGCGTAGGGTCACTTACAATATTTGAGACCAAAATATATACTAGTGAGTAGCGTCTCAATCCAAATTTTTATAAAGAAAACATCTAAAGATAATAAATAACAAATTTAACTCTAAATAACTTAATGACATAATGAATTATTCAAAATTGGAAATAAATGATAATTCTTCATGGTAGTGTGATTGTGAATTTAGACAAGGTAGATAGAATCACATATGTGTGTATTAAAAATTTTACTGCTCACAAAATATAAAAACTTACAATAAACACAGTTGGATAAAGTACTTTCAAAAAATTTTTAAAAAATGATAATTTTAAATTTGAAAATTTAAGAGGGCTTTATCAGAACGAATAACAAGCGTGGACACATAGTCTACAAGGGTAAATAACCAATCAAGCATGGACACACAGTCCACGAAAATAAGTAACCAATTAAGCATGACTGACAACCACAATCGAGCGTAGGCATAAAGCATACAAAAATTAGCGTGAATACAAAGCTCACGAATACCATCCCTCCGATCCACGTGTGTTGGCCTTCGCATGAGGTTAGCACCTCCTATAAATACCTTGCTAGCTAGGTGAACCATGGCACATCAAGGACTAACAGAATCGTCGTTAGTATCTAGCATTCTGAATCCAGTCCTCCTCAGTAAAATAAAGCACGTGTGAAGCAAGAAAAAAATTTCAACTATTATTTTCCACCATTACTTGTCAACCATATAAATTATCAATAAAATCAACATTTTTTCATAAATAAAACAAATGTTAGAAAAATAAGATAAATAAAATACTTGCACAATCTACAAATGATTAATAGTAAAATCTTAAATAAGGAAATTTTATAAATACTTTACTAGAAATTTATTCGGAACGCTACCCAATCACCCGAGAGTTTCTCAATAATCTTATAATTAGACTTCCTCAATTTCCCACTTACTCCGGTGATACTCCAAATTAATCACAAACCAAAATACTTTAGCTTCAGCCACACCTAAGCTCACAGATAATGCCAAAGGAGAGAAGAAAAGCTTTACCTTTACTGTTCAAACGAGAAGAAGGAAAAAAATTAGGGACCCTAAAAGAGAAAGACTTGAGCTCACCATACACACTTAATGTCCAGCAACTAAGGAGGACGAAAAGTGGTAGCTGAATACACACACACTATCGCTGTTAGCCTAGAACTAAGACGAACAGAAAATGATCACCCCAACTCTCCCAACAATAGATATGCAACAGTAAGGATCAAAGCAGACTAACGTTGAGCAACAGAATTGTAAACTAAAAAAAACTTAAGCTTATTATTCACACATACATGAGCCTCCACCAGCTGAGGAGGAAGAACAACTGAAGCTAAACACACACGCACACAGAACCATCGAACCTGAATGAAGGAGCAAGGAAAAATAGGGATGAATGAACGATTCTGATCATTTCACGGGCTCAACAGAAGAGATGAACCAATGAAGCAAGTGCACGCCATCGATGAGAAGAAGAATAATTTTGAAGGTGAGGAGGAATGATTTGAAAATGATAAAAGAAATGAAATCTAAATCGGTGAAGAGAAGATACCAAAATGCTCTATTTTTACTTTCACGCAAGATATAAAAACTAAAGAAAATAAGTTTTTGGAAAATTGCAAGAAAGAACACGAGAAAATCACAATAAAAAGCACAATAAAATTACAAGAAAGGGCACTATATTTTCTTATAATTTTAAAACCAAACTTTTGCTTAGAAAACTTTGGACCCTAGGTCCTTAGAGAAATTTCTAGCACAAATTCTCATAAACTATCCCTTTCTACTTGCTATTAAACTTATTTAAATAAAATATCTATTAGGAGAAAAAATTTTGTTTACTTTAAAATTTAGGGTTGTTATAATTTGATTGGATTTGATGGAGAAATGGTGGGAAGAATAGGGGTTGGACGTGCTAGAGTGTAGAGAGAAGTAGGAAAAAATGAATAACACCAAGAATAAGAGAGAGAAAATGTGGAAGATGAATAAGATGATGATTGAATCTGATTTTGGGGCTGAATGGTGTGCAAAATGTGGTTCGGCATCAGCTGAATATTAATTAAAAAATAGGAAAAAAAATTAAAATGGAAATGGGAGCCTTGTCACACTTGCAAGGTAGCACTCTCCTATTAGTTGGTAGATGATTCCAATGTGTGCCTAATTTCTCATGTGTTATCCACATCATTTCAGCTGATTTGATCCCTCAAAATAATTATAATTCATGTGCAAATTCTTATCCATTGACCTCAAGGAGTGTTGACCTTAATTGCCCAATTGATGCACAAGTCACATGCCACCTATGTCACATAAATAACATAATTCAATTAAATAGCATGTGATATAATAAAATCTAATTAATGTCCAGAATTAAATTAATAATTAGAAGGGATAATTTATGAAATTAACCAATTTCTAGGTTTCACAAAATTATATAAGAATTTTTACATAAAAGCAAATTGAAAACTAGGTCAAACTAAGACACTTTAAAAATATTAACTTTTTATTTAATTACTCTCAAAATAAAATAAATTTTAAAAATATAATTTCACCACTCATCAACTGGACATAAAATGCACTTTTTCAATTTTTTTTGTACATTTTCTCAAAATTTTATTTTTGGACCAAAATACCCTAGTGCACTAAATCTAGAAACTTAGGCAATTTTCCAAATCTAATGTAATGAGTGTACTTTGAGATGATAAAAATTAATAAAAGGGTCCTAATTGAAAAATAAAATGGGTAACAAATGTGTTCTATCAGCAAGATCTCAGTTGTCATTGTGAGTGCGCCCAAGAGGGATAGTGAATTTGGCTTGATAAAAAATTGACAAATAATGTGTAATAAATGCAGATAAGTTAGGAACAATGTAACCAAATGTTCTAGGAGAGGGAGATAAGATTGCATAAGAGTTTATCCTAATTCACCTCCAATCACTCAAGCCCATGTTCAGTTCCCAAGTCACACTTGAGATTTTCTCCATTTACTTTACCAATATTAATCGATGCTTTTAGTTGCCCTAGTACAATCCCAAACTTCAAGTCTGAATCACTCTCCTTATAAAAGATGTGAATTATCCTACTTAAGCTCCCCGACTTAAGTTCTCTGTTTCAAGTAACGAAAATAGGGATAAATAGAGTATGTTCAATATAATGATTCATTAGAAACATTTAATTAGCCCATTGACACTTATTCATCTTTTCTTCTGAGCTTCTCTGGAAATGAGGCAATTTCACAATGCTTTTTGGTAGAGTTGAGTGCTCACAACAAGTAAGGAAAGTAATGGAGTATGCATTTAATGCTCTAAGAAAAGGTAGCTAGGTAGGTTTATACTAATAGAACCAAATTCAATATAGGTAGTAAGAATAGATTAAGAATCAATAAATGTTTGATTCTACCTAAGGTTATGTTTAGCAAGCTTTTAGATAGATAAGAAGACTAACACAACACTTAAAAGATGAAAAGAATGTGAAATGACTAAGAATCAAAGCTCATAAGTTTTGGAACATAAAACTGAGCACAATTCATCAAGTTAGTGCTAGTAGCAATATCCATAGTACCTGTATTAATAATGAACATTATATGAAGAAGTTCAATGTTTAATATGGGTAGAAATAAATAGTATCAGAAGTGGTTTTTGCAAAAGACATTAACGCTAGAGGCATTACTACTAGAATAAGTGATAGACTAAGGGCATTGATGGATAGTATTGGCATAGTTTAGTTAGTAGCGATATTAAGGAATAGAGTGAGGGACAAGGAATAGTATCAATACAAATGGCTATATAAGGGTATAAGATCTTAGTACTGGTATAGAGTACTTGCAATAACCCAAAAATATTAAATAAAATTAAAATATATAATAGTGTATTTTAAGTGTATTTTTTCTTAATTTTGGCATAGACTTAACACAATGAAATTAGAGACTTAGTGGAAATGACTTTAGATGTTATACTTAGGTCCCAACAAAATCTTCATAGGGTAAAAGATTTTTATACTTTTACTTCAGCATGGTGAAATTACTGTAATACCCTTGCTCAATATATCTCTGTGCGTGTGTGGGTGACAAATAGAATAAAGAATAGAAAACAAAATAGAGCATGCGTAAGATATTTTTATTCTCTCTCACCTTTGATCTGGTTCTAGAGCATTGAGAGAAGGAGAGTTCCGTTCAAAACCACCATTCCCCCTCCATTCTTGTTAGTTGGCGTAGGTGATTGGGCATCCACAATGATCTACCATGCTAGAAGTTTGAGTTGCGAGTTTCTTCTTCCCCTGTCTTACCATTGATTCCTCATCTTCTTTCTCTTCGTGATGTATAGACGGCCAAGGGTGATGTAGTCTTCTTCGTCCTATCCAGGTATAGCCATTGTAGGCGTGTGAGGATTGTCTCCTTGCTTCTCCTTTTTTGTGCAGCCAATGTCTCCTCCTCTCACTCCTTCGGTGTTTACCATCATTTATCTAGTTTAAGAGAGCTTTGAAATTTTTCCCTGCTTTTAGAATTTATGAGTCAAGGTGAGGAACTGAATCTTCTTTTTATTAGTCTGTGGGGTGTTTTATTGGATGTAGTTGCAAATTTCATTTTTTTTATTATTTATTTGTTGATACTGCTATGGTACGTGATTGACCAAATAGGAGCCTTTGAATTAAATTGAAAGTTTTGGCCTATGAGAATAAGAGGTAGATACTGTGTATGAAGTTTTCTTTCTGATTACTTGATTCTTGATGTGAATTTGGCTTGTGCTGAAGAGAGGAGAATCAGGAAGCTTGAAAATTTTAATTTTTGATAATGGGAATATTAGGTGGCAATTTGAACATGAAGAAGTTTGGTATTTGTTTGAAAACTGGTGCCCACAAGGTGTTTGTTAAAATGTATAAAAGAGTTGGAATGGAGTAGTTAAAAATATTCAATGTATTCATGACAAAAAATTTTAATTCAGAACTATGTGTTGCTCTCATACCATGTCAAATATTGTTAAGAAATTGAATTTAGGAAAATTTATAAAGAACATGTTGAAGCTTAAGAATTCTATGGTTAGAAATTTCTAAATTTATGTACTTCTATATGATTTGATTCTAGAATGCCGTAAAGTGTTTGATGAAATGTATGATGAAAAATTGTTTGGTTTGATTGAATAACTAAGTGTGTGTAATGAATCATTAACAAAATTTTAGTATAGAAACTATTCAATTTTTCTATTGCAACTTCATATATAAGTGTTGGAAGGTGATATAAGGACTATGAAACATTGTTTACTTAATTTTGGAGGAAATGAATGTCTATTGGAAATGTATGGTGTAGAGTCATAATTAAAGAAGTTGTTTGTTCCTCTTATCTAGGTAATAGAGTAGCTAAGGGGCAATTGAGAGAGGTATAATTAGAAGGAACAAATTATTACCTTAAACTTAGGTAAGTGAATAACGTCTCAATTGATTTACCCATAAATTTATTTTCCTAAAATATTGTAATTTTTGTAGATTATTTTCATAACAACTTTGTTAAGTATGAGATATTTTGTAATTTAAATTTCTTTATCTTGTGAAATTATTTCTAACAGCTTTGGCAATTTTGGTTTTTCAATAAATGCAAGAATTTTACTTTCCTTGAAATTTTGATTAAACATATTCATGTATAAAATACTATTCAATGTTATGATTTAATCTTGTTATCAACTACTATATTTGAAAAATCTTGCATTCCATTAAATTTTATGAAAGGAATTGGAATTAATCTTTTGAATGAATGTTCACAAGTATTTATTATGTCAATATTGATTGATCTTACAATTAGAAAATGTTTTTATATTATGATTCACGCATGGAAAAGCATTGAAGATACTATTTTATAATGATTATATTGAAAAGAGCAAAAATGTTTATTTTTATAGCCCATGCATGCTTGTTTTAAAATAGGAGATTGAATTTCATAACACTGGTTACTAATAATGATCATTAACCTAAAAAACATTGGGGAAAGATGGTGTTTCAAGAATGTAATGCCACCTCTTCTCCCTTTTTAATTAAAAAAGGTACAAGGAGAAAAGGAAGTGCCACCTCTTTGCTAATTTTTTTTTTAAAGAAGAATTAGACATGTGGTGTTTAATTATGTGGACAAAACACCACCTCTTGATTATTTTAAAAAAAGAATTAAAAAAGTGGTGTTTCTTGCAAGAAATGCTCTTTACATCTTCTTGTGGTATTTCATTAATTCATGAAATGTCACCTGAGGCTTTAGATATAAAACTAGTAGTGTTTTATAAACACCATAAAATTAAACTGTTAAACCCCACCAAATTCATTTTTTGTGGTAGTGTTTGCCTTTGTTGTTAGAAAGTTGGATAAAAACATATGCCTTATGGGATGTATTTTTATGTATGCAACTAAATATTTTATGTCCAAAGAACACTTAGTTGATTTGGGTTTAATTTGACTTAGAGACATTGCATCATATCCAATCCCTATTAATAAAACTCCATCAGAATCTCTAATATGTGACTTCTTAAGTGTCATAAATGTGTCATACATGTGTTTTTTCTTATGTCATGCCAATTGCTTCACAAATTATTACATGGCAGAAATGACAAAGAATTATAGATGATGAACAAAAAATGTTGGCTTGGCATCAGCCGCAAACAAAATCCCAAATGCTTGATATGAGGATGAATTAGCAAGAGGATGCAAGTGTTTTACCTTTTGACTTTGGTGTTTAAGTTTGCAATTTATGAAATGATTCTCATTGTTTTATCATTATATTAGGAAAAATACCTAAGAGCAAGGAACAAAGAGCTAGTAAAACTGCTACTAAGGAACAGATTCAAGTACAACATAGGAAAAATAGAACCAAAATAAAGCTAAGATTGAACGTGAAACAATCAGAGTAAGCAAAGCTAGCTAAAGAAGTTAATAGACGATTGCAATCTGATTGTGCGTGCTAATGCAGAGATAGAGAAATGGGTTGCTTGTATAAATACTACTTTTGAAAATGTTGGACGTATGACTACCAGACGTACTATATGCAATGCACTCAAGATTTTTTACATGCTTTGCAAATATTTTCAAGGAATGAAACTATAAATTTCACTAATAAAGTATCATTATTGGCTACTTTAATGTATTCTTTAACTTAGCATGAATCTATATGCTCTGGAGTACATATTTTTATGCCTTGGGTAAAAATAAATGCACATATATAATAAATAATGAAGAGTCCAACATATTCTGAAAGTAGATAATAAAAAACATAGAATATTTAATCACACAAATTGCAAGAATGTTAATGCTGATTTAAATACAGCACTTCTACCTATGCATAAACATGGCCTTGATCTTGTTCAATCATCAATCATATTTCCTCATACTTCTGAAAGATCGGTGCAACAAATTAAGGCCAATTCAAAAATAGAGGATGTAGATGTCAAAATGTTATTGATATGATGTTCATCTCCTTGCAATAAATTTGAATCCATGACTTGAATTATTGTATGTGGTATTGACTCACTTACCCAGCTCTTCAAGCTCAATCCTGAGACAAATATATCTTCTGTGGGCCTTTTTCTTGTAAACACCTCTAATAGCATAATTCCATAGCTATACACATCTACTTTTGTTGAAACAACTCCGAAAGATTCATACTCTGCATATAATTGAATTCAAGTATTAAAATATAATTAATAACTAAAAAGACTATTCATTTAATCAATTAGAGTAGATGGGATAAGAGAGAATTGAGAAATAAGTTATGCTATACTGCCTAGAATTAATCTTTGAATTTTTTAAATGTAAATGTTTATTAACCCTAAAGATTGATAGGAAAATTTTATGATCATATGCAAACGAATTTTTATGTAGAAGAAACAAAGACACACATATATCTAGCCCCCATATCCCAAACACACACATTTCAAAATACCCATTCACCTTAATGTTATAATATTAATTAGTTTAAGAATTTTATGTACATATAAAAAGATAACTTAAACTAAGTTCAACAATCGCAAAATTCATGAAATATCTCTTTCATCTTCTATCTGAAAAATTAGAAGGAAATAGTCAAGAAAATTTCTCCCTATAGAAGAATTAAGGGACCATGTTTTAGGCATAGATAACTTTGATAAATTGTAGTTCATCAATTAATAAACTACAAATTTAATACTTGAATCAAATCAATAACATTAATGTGTTTCAAGAAGTCATATAGTATTTATAAGAAATATTAATTAATTAGTCATGCATTAATTTTATATAATATTGCTAACTTGAATAATGAGTCACAATATATGTGTAATAAGCTTTTTATGAATTCATATGTTTAGATATATATTGTTAGAATGTAAAAGAAGGGGAAAAAGTTTGAGACAATGTCTAGAATAATTACCCGGTGCAATATAGCCAATAGTAGGTATTCTCTCTATGTGTTTTTTAGATTTCCCTTTATCTAAAAGTTTGGAAATTCCAAAGTGACTCACATGAGCAACCATTTCATCATCCAATAAAATGTTGTTTGGCTTCAAATCACAATAAACAATCGGTGCTAACAAGCCATGATGGAGATAGTCCGAAGCAGTTGCAACATTTATCATTATATTTAGCCTTTGAAGAAAATCTAAAAAATAGTTGTGAGAATATAACCATTTTTCAAGGCTCCCATTAGGCATGAACTCCATTACCAAAGATTTGAAATCAACATTGGAACAACAACTTATAACCTTCACCAAATTGCAATGGCATGCATTACGCAATATGTCACATTCTTTTTCAAAGCTCCTTAACATTACTTGGGAATCAAAATTGAAGATCTAAACTCCAACAATCATTCCACTGGAAAGCTTTCCTTTGAACATAGAACCACAGGAGCCCCTTTCAAGTATGTTACTCTCATCAAATCCATTTGTTGCCTCTTGGATTTCAAAGTAAGAAATCCTTCTTGGCACTTCTAAAGTTGATAAATCCCTTTCAACTAGATCCCTTGAATTTTGATGTTTATGTCTTAAAAGGATAGTGGTTGAGACAACAAAAATTATTGACACAATTATGGGTAATAACCATTTCAACAAAAGCAATTTTGTCATTGATCTTTTTTCTGTTTCTTTTTTGCATGGAGGTACTAAGAGTTGCCGCGGACCACAAAGAGCTTTATTTATCATAAAAGATTTAGGACTCAAAATTTTAACTCTCCTTGGAGTTTTTTATAAGAGAGATTGACATACTTAAGATCAAAGAGAAACTCCAAAGATTTAGGAATCTCCCCAAACAAATTATTTTGGGAAAGGTCTAAATTTTTTTATGCTTAGCAAATTCCCAAATGATATAGGAATACTTCCTTGCAATTCATTATGTGCTAAAGAGAGAATCTGCAGATTAAGCAAGCCACCAATAGTTGTTGGAATGATACTTGAAATATGATTTTTAAATAAATCTAATGAGATAAGAGCTTTTAAGTTCTCAACCCTTGATCAAGACCCCCAACAAAATGATTGGAAGACAAGTTTACTTGCAATATATCTTTCAAATCCCAGAAGGAAGATTGTATCTCTAATGCCAAGTTATTAGAGCACAAGTGAAATCCCCTTAAAGATGAAAGATTTCTTAAACAGGTGGCATTACTCCATAAAACTTGTTTTGGTTTAGATGTAGATAGCCAAGTGGTTTGATTTCACAAAGCTCATGAACAATTAAGCCATGCAAGTCATTTCCTTCAAGACTCAAAAATTGAAGAGCTTGTAAGCTGCCAATCGTTGTTGGAATTGGTCCATTCAAAACATTTTGATCCAAAGAAAGTTTTATCAAATTAGTAAGATTCCCTATTTCTGATGGAATGTTACCATTAATACCACAAGAAACAATGTCCAACTCTTGTAGAGAATCAGAGAAGTTTCCAATGGACTTAGGAAGTTTTATATACAATGGATTTGCTGAGAGGACCAGAATTTTCAAATGTCTGCAATTAGTCAATGAGGTAATAATGTTGGTTTTAGAATTGGAAGCATCTGATGTGGTTAAATTGTTATTTTTTATTCGGAGGTATTCCAAGTATCTTAAATCCCCAAGTGTAGTTGGTAAAACCCCTATGAAATTATTTGTTGACAATCCTAAAATGGTCAGCTTAGAGGCATTGGAAATTGTATTTGGGATTCTTCCAGAAAGTTTGTTGCCCCATAAAAGTAGCTCTTCTAGATTAGGAAGACCACATCCAAAATCTGATGGAAGACTACCTGATAAAGTATTATTTGGAAGACCCAACATTTGCAAAGCTGATATGTTAAGAATTTCCAATGGAATAGAACCCCTCAAGTTGTTATTGCCCAACGTAAGCTGCTCAAGCTTATAAAGATTGTCTAATTCTGTAGGTATTGAACCTGAAAGCAAAAGTATTGTTTTAGATTTAGGTAAAGTTAGTCTAAGTTAATACAAAAATTAAGGAAAAGAAAATAAAAATATATAATTAATTAGACAAATATATGATCCTCACCTTATTGTTGGGTCAATGATAAGATCGTGCTGAATTTTAGGTTCACTTCATAGATAAACATGTCAGTTTTTTTTTTATTTGTTTTACAATATCAATCCCAAAACATATATAAAGTGCAATTAAAATATGGTTTTTTAATATTTTTTTTAGAGTTCACCAAAAAAATATAGTTTTTGTTTTTAAATGCAATGAGTGTAGATGTGTGAAAACATGGCATCTAGATCCCCTATTGTTTGTTTGTTTTTTTTTTTTTTGGTGATGACATGTCTGCTACCTCAATATATAGCGACGGTTTTGTTTTGTTTCATTTATTTAATTTTCGTTGGCTGATAGTGAAAAAAAGGAAAAAGTTTTAAATTTTGGCTATATATTGTTAATTTTTCTATTTTAACGAATGCATTACAGAACTCTACCTCTACATTGCATGTAATTTATTCAAACAAAAATTTTATTTTAAGTTTGTTGATTTCATAAATTTTTAAATTATTTGAATATCAATGGCATCTATAAAAGTGAGGGTAACTTTATAAAGGATTATAGACCTTGTATATTCAATTGTTGAAAATTATAAGAATTTTAAATTTTTTTCATACAATTGTTTTGTGAAGACATATTTTATACAATTTATATCCACCAAAATGTATTTGAAGGCAAATGATGACACATTAAATTTCTAACGATATAATTTATTGAAATGAAACTAAAAGACAATGTTCTTTTTAAAATTTTAAAAATACGAGATACATTTGGCAGCAGGCATCCTTACAAATAACTGTCACTAAAATAAAAAAAATTCAACTTCCACATTAATTTTTTGGTTAAAAGTTTTTAGATGAATTAGTTTTTGAGGGCTCACCAGGGTTAAGATATACTTTTAGGCACAAAGAGCACTCACAGATTGCACCCACCAGCAATGTGACATTGGCTGTGGTATTTAATCTCACAACCTTGTGGGTTATAGGCCAAATCATTACTAATTGAACCAATCTTTGTTAGTAATTTTCACATATTATAAAACGCAACTGATGAAAGCTTATTAGCACCTGAGCTCATATTTTTATAATTTTCGAACACCAAAATTTCATTATAAATATCTCCTTTTATATGATAAAGAAAAAAGCAGAAATATAGTTCTTTCAGATGATACAAAGAAAACCATTTTGAAAAAGAAAATGATATTAAAATAGAGACTATTGAGCTGTTGATTATTTTACCTTTTCTTTATTTTGAAAAAAACATGTTTAACGTGGGCAGCAAAGTCTTTGAATATATTTTTATCGTTTTGACGGTTAAAAGCTTACCAGAATCCAAGTATATAATTTTCTAATATTGACAATCACTAATCCCTTTAGAAACATATCCTAAAATGTGATAACAAAAGAAAAAAAGACAAAACGACAAAAAGACACCAAAAGAGTAGGACGCAGTTCAAGAAAAAAGAAAGAAAGAGAAATGCATTGGCTCTCATAGCAGGGCCTATGAAAAGTAACATAGACAGAGTGGCTAGCATATCCTAATTTGATGAAAAAATACCTTGAAAATTATTGTTACTGAGATAGCATATCATAACCCTTGAAGCATAGCCAAGTTTCCAACGCCTTTTTGGTATATGACCTGAAAGTCACGTATGACCCTAAAGTATTAAATCACCATTTTTTTTCCTAATAAATAGGCTTAGGGAAAATATCACACGACATGTCATTTAGAAAAGTCATCTCAAGCAATGCCATGGAAAGGAATATTTAAGTTTTCAATGGTTCTTCGATGATGTGGCAAGACAAGTTAAAGACATGTAGTAAAGTATATACTTTTCACATTTGCAAGATGATTGATTTTTAGAATATCTCCCACAGTTTCTCTTCCAATATATGATAACAAAAATAGGCTTTTGTAGAATTAAGGGGATATTACGGGGAAATCACCTATAATAATATCATAACTACTTTTAGCAAATCATTCAAGATAGTATATTTGTTTCACACAATATATATATAACTTTGATAAATTAAAATACACCTGTAGGCTATATCACGATTATTATTTTTGTTGCTTTCTTGTTTATAAATTAAATGTTAAGGATATACTTGTGTTTAATATTAAATAAAATGGGGTAAATGAATGTTGAAGAAGAACATTAAGTAGTATATATCTAAAGTTCTAACCTTACACATAATAACAACTTTACCTTGAAAAAAATTATGTAAATTAAAACTAAAATTGCAAACTATTGTTATTGGAAGAAGTACGTTTCTACTCCAATAAATTGTTATAGTTAATTAGCTGTATCCGCGATGAGAGATTTTACTGCTGGCATTTAAAAGCTCATAATTTTGAAATCTCAAATATCACCTTTACCAATAACAACTAATGATGACATAACCACAAGAAAAGTCATGGTTTGAAAATGACCAAAGACTTATTTTTATGCATAAACATTTATTGAAATAGGAAATTTCATGAATACAAAAACTTATAATAAAAAAAAGGTGAAGATGAAAAATAAAATGCATCGTCTTCATAGTAATTTTAAGAAAATAATCTTAAAATAGAAGTTGCTAGTTAGAACATTGTAATATGAAGAAAAATGAACTTTGATGCCCCTGAAGAGACGACATCCCAACAACCAACATCATTAAAATTAACAATAACTAAAGTCATGAATTCATAATGTAATAACTAGAACAATGAACATGGGTTAAAGAATTAATCTCATACAAGACGATTATATAGAAACAAAGTTTTATGCACTAGATTAATATATAATGTTAGCATTTATTGCCATATTAAAATTAAAATGGTAAAATTATGGGGAATGAAGTTCTATATTTTCCATTATTTAATTCTCGTTTACCATTTAAAGGGAACAAGTGAGATAGAGACTTCATGTTTTAATATTGATGTTCATATTAATACTCTCACCCAATAAATACGTTTCAACTCTAATATATTAATTAACTCTAATATGATAAAATAGCTGAGAGAGAATTCCATAAAAAAATGTGGAGATACATGAAAAAATTATAAAATTTTAAAATAAATAAACAGTAAATTATTTTTTGTACATAGAGATCCACAAAGATATCATAAAATCTAAAATAATTAAACAACTATCATATTTATTATTGTAAACGAACATGAAATAATAAATCCTTTCTATAAAATCTTTCCAAGATAAATCTATTTTTATAAATATTTAAACTATATGAAAATCACTTATTTTTTAATCTTCAACAAACAGCCCCCAAAAGAAAAAAAAAAGAATACAAACGCACTTGAAACTTTTTTTCTTGTTCCACTCTCTTAAAATATGAGAAATTTGTGTAAAGACAACAAATAAAAATATTCTTGTAATAATTGGGTTCACAAAGTAAAGAAAATATACTGCATCAAAGAGCTTGATTTTCTATGAGACTGCAAAAGTAAAAAGAAAATAAAAAAATTGAAAAAATAATTTTAGCAGTTATATATATATATATATATATATTTTGGTAAAAGCAGTTATATATAACTTATTAAACTGTTAAAACATACCTAGAATTGAGATACTTTTCAAACTCCAAACGATGACCCAGATGCAAGAAGGAAGAAAGAACAACCAAATTGCTAAGCATGTTCCCTCCCATTATGAGAACCATAGTCAACTACCAAACTACAGTTTTGGCGTATTAGGATTTGATTGCAATTTTAGAAACATTAATGAATATAAATACCAGAATTTGAAGTTGATCCAACTGGGTCTTACTTTCTCATATATATATATATATATATATAAGGGAGGGTGGAACATGAAAACGGGGTGCTAGGTTGTGAAGCCTGATAAAAGCCTTTCTAAGAAAAAGCAGAATTTATATTTAATAAAAAATAATGCCCAATTTTTATTTTACTTTACGCTTATTTCCAAAATATGTGGGCGGCTCCTGAGTTGTTTTTTTTTTATATATAAATATAAATTGATTGTCAAGGAAAATTTTGATTTAAATGGAAATTAAGGAAGTCTAATTTGTTTAATGGTTATGATCAACACCAATGTCCAATTCATAAGAATGCAATCAAAATATATTTGGCAAGATTGAATTTAGAGATTTGGCATAGCGGGTAGCACGTTCCTGTGAAAAAGTTGATCGCTAAATCTAACTGTTTGAGCTCCTTGCATTGTGTCCAACCAAATGGTATAGCTCCAAATAATTTGTTGGCTTGAAGATGCAAAACTTGTAAATTTGGAAGGCCATGACATATATTTGAGGGAATGCCTTCCAACAAATTATTCCAACTTAAATCAATCTCTTGTGGCTCAGATATATTGGAGATAGTTGATGATATTTGGCCAGAAAACTTATTGTTGTCTAAAAATAAAAGTTTTAGACTTTTAAGATTACCAATTTGTTTGGGTATACCTCCTGCAATGTTATATATATACATATAAGACCCATCAAATTTAGTGTAATCCATCAAAATATAACTCTTGAAGTTGGAAACAAAAGAGGAAATTAAAAGAAAATGTTAAGGTAACTTTTGAAGCTATTGATAACTTATTCCTCCTCAATTTCAGAATTAGGATAGTGTACATGAAGTATGAAAGCCAATTTGGGACTCTTGGCTTTCTCATTAATGAGTTTGCCTCCAGCATTGGCATTTGCTCATAATGAATTTAATATTTTAACTAAAAGCTGAAGTTACAAAATAAAAAGAGAAAAGGTTATAATGCTCCTGGACCCCAATTATGAAGTTGCAGTTTTTTTTATAATTCTATTTCAAATAAAATTATCTTAACAATTTTGTTCTGTGTAAATGGCAATTAAAGCTAATAGACCGCAAGATTGTTATTACCACAATTACGATCAAAGTTGTAATATTCAAAAGCAACTCATCTTATATATAATAACTAATTTCATAGTCAACATAAATATATCACTTGTATTTATAGATTTTGCTTATTGGATTTTGGAATATGTAAATCCTACATTGTCAACGAAAATAGGCATTGAAATTCACGTATTGAATTTTTTTTGGTCAAATCACATCTTTTCTATTTTGGATGAAAGGAATTTTTCCAGATGGTATTATTCATTTTTTGGCAAACAAAAAACTACGGGGTTAAGTAGTAAACTTAAACTTGCTTTTATATCTTGCCGAAAAACCTTTTTTATCTCAATTTAACAAATATGACATATGATAATGATGTGACACTTACAGTTCTTCAACAATAATATATACACACACACACACATTTCAGATATTATATCCAATATGAAAGTCTAATGAGGGTCTATATAATAATTATGTAAAGGTATAACTTTCAACAAATTCACCTATATAAATTATATCTATACCATAAAACGAATCAGAATCATAAATTTATAAACAAGTTGAAGCATTAACTTGTAGGGCATTGGCTTCAACTCATTTTAAGAAGTCCATGTTAAAATTATAAATATGTTTGTAGCAAAGACAAAGATTCCATAAATCAACAAATGAATGTATTTTTTTTTAAAAAAAATCTTCTAGAAAATTGGCTCCCCAAACTACAAGAGGCATGCCCTAGCTAGCATCACTACAATAGACAATAACTAAAGAATTATTTTTATGCATAACGAATTATTGAAATAAGAAATTTGCGAATAAAAAAACTTATAATAAAACTAAAGGTGAAAATGAAAAATAAAATGCATCTTGTTCATAGTAATTCTAAGAAAATAATCTAAAAAAAGAAGCTTCTAGTTAGAAAATCATAATTTGAAGAAAAAAGAACTTAGATGCTCCTAAAGAGAAGACATCCCAACACATTACTAAAACTAACTATAACTAAAATCATGAATTCATAATGTAATAACTAGTAGATAAGTTATCAGAAAATTGATTGTGATGATGTCCAACAAACTTTGTGAAAAGCCAAAAAAAAAAAGAAAAAAACAGTGTGGTTATGACACTCTGCACTAGCACCGAACCTCTTCAATAAATGTATATAGAATGAACGTGAAGTAAAGAATTAATCTCATATAAAATGATTATATATAAAAAAAGTTTTATGCACTACGCTAATATATAATGATAGCATTCATTGCCACATCAAAGTTAAAATTGGTAAAATTATAGGGAATAAAGTTATATATTTTCCATTTTTCGTCCTCCTTTGCCATTTAAATGGAACAAGCAAGATAGAGACTTCATATTTTAACATTTGATGTTGATATTAATAATATCACCCAGTAAGTACATTTCAACTCTAATATATTAATTAATTCTTTTTTGACCAGAAAGGCAATGCTATTCATGAGATTAGAGAACAAAATTTGGTGGCAAATCCTTTTTTCTCACTCCACAAGACGTTCTAAAAAGCATCCCGAAAATTAAAAATAACTAAATACTTATTTATATGCATAAAGAATTGTTCGAAAATAAAATTTTATACATACACAAATTTATAAACAAAAGGAAAAATAGGAAGAGAAAATACGTTGTTTTTCATAGTAATAATGAGAAAACAACTGAAAAAGAAAAAATATAGCTAGAACATCATAAATTGAAGAAAAATTACCGTGTAAATTATTTTGATCAAGACGTATATCTTGAAGGAAAGCGACCATGTTTTAAAATTTGGCTCTTGTTTTTTCTGTTTGAAGGAATGCAAAAACTTATTACCTCTACATCATTTGTATTTCATTCAAACAAAAATTTTATTCTAGTATTTTTAAGAGGTTGAATTGATCTGCAAATATTTTATAGTAAAAATTTTTGCAACCAAAATATTTTTTTGTGAACATAAATTATTTTGGAAAGTCATATTATTTAGCTTTGGATAGTTTGACTACCCTTAAACTTAATGCAACAAAACAAGCCAACAGCTAGTTTAAATTGCTGTATGATGAAATACAAATTTATTTCAGAAAACTTTTAATTTATTAAGGTATTGAAACTAATATGTATAGATGAAAAAACCAAAGTTATCTCAAACGGTAACTGGTAAGGATAGGTGGAGTATGAGGAGGTAAAGGGTTCAAACCCTTATATGGATAAAGACATTAATAAAAAAAAGATTTAATTAAAAATTTAAAACCGCTTATATTTATCAAATAAACATATAATTGTGATAGTAAAATAGCTTTTGAAATTGTCAAGACTAGTAAAGAGTTGAATAGAGAAAATAAAGACTTAACAAGGAGTTTTACCAAAAACAAAAAAGAATTAACAAAGAAGAAAATGAAGATGATTATGATTGAAAATACAACAAGATAATCCGTCACATGAGGGATTTACACCAAACCTCAAAACCACTTTGAGGTGAAATAATAAGGTGAGGACCAAGTTAACCTCCCTCTTGATATAGGATTCAACCTTCCTAACTTCTACTGGAGTGTGACGCCTTTTATATAGATTTTAGGGTAATCAATGACTAAGTAATTACAACCAATCATTTAATATTCTAATATTCCAACATAAATTATTAATAACTTAATCATCCTTAATTTTAGAATTAGGATACTGTGCAGAAAGTATAAAACTAATTTGAGACCCTTTTAGGTCTCTTAATTATTAATAAGTTTCCCCCCAACATTGGCCTTTTCTAATAAATGAATTTAATATTTTTACTAAAAAATGTTTATATAAAAGAAAGTTAAAAAATAAAAAGGAAAATGTTATGATGAACACTCTTAGACCCCAAGTTTCAAATAACATAACAAATTTTGGTCCATGCAATAGTGCTGGCAAATAAAAGTTAGAGCCTATATATATTAAACTGAAAAAAAAAATTCATGGAAAGAGTGAAAGAATTTTACCAGCACAATGGCAGTTAGAGACTTATTTCATAGTCAAAATACATGTCATTCGTATATTTAAATTTTGATTATTGGCTTTTAGTGTACATGAATCCTTCATTGTCAACCAAAACCAGCGTTCAAATTCACATATTAATTTTTTTTTGGTGAAATCTATTTTAGATTAATGGAATTTCTCAAGATGGTGACACTAACAATTCAACATTAATATATATATATATATACATGTTTCGAATATTATCTCTCCAATATGAAATTCTAATGAGGGTCTATATAATATTTATGTAAAATATAACTTTCAGCAGATTCACCTATTTACAATTATATTTACAATAAAAAGAATTAGAATCATAAATTTAATGAACAATTTTAAGAACTAAGGTCACATTTTCTTACTACACTAAAATGGAATGGAATGGATTGAAAAAATAGAAGTAAAAATAAGATGATAAAAGGGGATAGGTAAGCATATTCAAAAGGGGGAGGAGTAATTTAGTTTATGAGGTTTGGAATCATTATTCATGAGATTTTTGAAGAGTGCAATGATTCTCATATTTGTAGTATATATTAATGAGTTTTATTATACTTACCATGGGGGAAAAGATAATTGAATTCATTTTTTATCTTAATTTTTTTAATCAATTTCATTTCATTATATTCTAGTAAGCAAACATGACCTAATTTGTTTGTAGGGCATAGGCTTGGACTCATTTTAAAGAGTCCAAGTCAAAATTAAAATAATGTTTGTCACAAGGAAAAAGATTCTATAAATCAACAAAAAATTTCACTTTAGACAAACTTTATTAAAAAAAAACTTATATATTCAACATCATCACACAATTCTTTTTCTTTGATTTTGCCCCAAAATTTAGCATTCTAAACAAGCAATGAGGGAAAGAGAAGTCCTAGCTGTATTAAAAAAAGTGATGATGTGGAAAACAAAAAGGGAGTTGCTCACAAGAAGAAAGACAAAAACAACACATAACCTATTCGTTCAATAGCTCTAATCTCTATAAGGAGAATTAAAAGAAAAAACCTTCATCAAAATAAGTGAAAAATAAAGAAGAAAATTAAAAAGCTATCGAGAGACTCAAAAGAAAAGAGCATGAATGGAGTCGGAAGGCCAAATCTTCATGGAATTCAGAATGATATTATATGCTTACCTTTGTTTTCTAGCCCAAAAAAACAGAGGTAAACAGAGTAACACTTCTCTATTTGATGGGCACCACAGTGTTGCAAATTTCACAACACAATTATTGTGCATGTGAACCACAAATCTGAATATGTAGTTGAGGGAGATCTAATGTATAATGACCAAAGATAGTGAAGATATAAATGTATATAGTGGTTTCCATATTGCTTTCAAGAGCACCAAAACTCCAGCAAGTAGAAAGCAAGACAAAGAAAACCATGGGCACTGATGTGACTGGGTTCATATTTAATTTCTAAATTTAGAAGATCACACATTTCCTTAGAATTATTGCTTGGGATATGATTAAAAAACCCAAATGTAGAAGGACAAAAAGGAAAAACAGATGTTTCTAATAAAGGTGCCGATAAATTTATTTAAAAAGCTAGAAAATATTAATTAAAATCTAAGGTCGTTATTTTCGTACTTGTAAATTTGCAAATTGTTTCGGGAATATCTCCTCCGTACATGACAACATAAAAAACACATCATTAAGAGTGATGATGCACTAAATCGTGCGGATGCAATTCACATTATAGGCATCGTAAATGGAAAGTGAGGGATGTTTTGAGTGGGAATGAATTAATCAAAGAACATATATTTTGTTTAAAAATACTTAAATATCACAAATATTAAGTATATCATGATTTCATAATGTAATAATTTATTTGTAGAGTTATTAGAACGTTTTGGCATGATGCATAATAGACCATGTGAAAAGAAAAATTCGTTTTTTCACATGTGCTGAACCTTTTCAAGACGTTTTACATGGATTGAAATATGAACTTGTTCATGGCTGAACAATAAATACCCGGCGTGCCAGAGACGCTAAGTCTCAATTGATGATGAAAAAGGTCCCAAGCTCCCTTACCACAGTTCACTCAAACATAAAAAGATATAAGGCTTTGGTAGAACAAGTGTATGATTTCTATTGAAATATAAAACGATTACAAACTAAAAACTAAAAATTACAAAGGGCTAATGAATGTAAAATTGCGAGTCTTTAATTGAGTGTTAACTACTCTCTTCTGTATTTCCTTCTCCTATTTATAGTGTCAGAATAGGAAGCCTTTTCCTTGAACCTTAGCACGTTTTGCCAAAGAATCATGGTTTTCATGAAACTTATGGCGCGGTCTCTCCATTTTGATAACCAGCTCATTTTAGCGAAATACTTGGGTGTAGATTTCCGTATTAGATAAGATCGTCTCTTCATGACAACGGTCTAATATTTGCAGTTGACGAAATTTCGGCATATTTACTTTTTGTGGCCTTTATTGAGCTTCGGGGCCAGCTCCTTTCGTTTATATTAGGCCTAACACATCAATTACTTAGCCCAGTTAGCCCGGTGACCTATTTGAGCAACGTTTCATATTTAGCCCAAACAGAACTAAAGAATTAATCACGTACAAAATGATTATCAAGAAATAATGTTTTACACAATACTTCAAGTCACCAATATACAATAACAGCATTTAATTAAATTTGGTAAAACCATAGGGATTGAAGTTCTATATTTTTGTATTTTTTAAACTCTCGTTCACAATTTAAAGAGAACAAGTGAGACGGAGACTTCATATTTTAATATCGATGTGGATATTAATATTGTCATTCTATAAATACATTTTAACTGTAATATATTAATTAACTACATTTAGACTATAAATGCAAATCCATTTCTCTTGGAAAAGAAAATAATTTTTGGTCAACCAAAACTAAAGAATTAGTTTTATGTTTAAAGCATTATTAGAAAATAAATTTGCACTCAAACAAAAATTTATAAACAAAAAAAAAGTTGGAAAAGAAAATACATTGTTGTTCATAGTAATACTAATAAAACAACTAAAGAGTGAAAAAAAAAACTATAGTAGCTAGAGTATTATAATTTGATGAAAAAATTACCTTGTAAATTATTATAAGTAAAATATAGCTCTTGAAGCACATCCATTTTTCCAATACCTTCTGGTATATCACCTATAAAAAAAAAAATTTAACACTTAGAGATATAGTATTCAAATTGGTCACGGATATATCTATTGAGAATATTTCCCACGTATGTGATAAAGACACAAGAAAGATGGCTTAATCCTACAAGTGTCCAGATATGATAAATCATTTTTTCCAAATCTAACTCGTGGACCCCTATTTCAAGTCGCCGGCCCATGTATATTTTTATATATGATGATATAGCACTTGAATAAAATTCTCTTTTCCTCATTTGTGTTTTACATCAAAGATTATGCTTCGTATAAATGCCGATACATACTGCCACATTAATCAATCTATAAAGCCCACAAACCTACAAAACCAATTATAAGATCCAAAGCTGCTAGTTCTTCTTATGCATTAATTAAGGGAAAGCAAAATTTACACTTTAGACATGTCCTTACCATTATAACTTACAAAAAACTAATTAATGGTTACTTCTAGATAATCATTTAAATTTAAAACCAAATTTCACACACAATACCTACAAGTAAGTAGACAAATGAGACGAAGGTTAAGACTCTAAAATGAGAGCTTGTACAAGTCTTTGAACAATTACCAAAACTACCATATATTAAGAAAGTAAGATATTGAAAGAAGTACAACTAAGTCCCAAATAAGGATACAATTAGTCAAAGCCCTAACAACACATGAAAATTAAGTAAAATATTCAGCAGTAATTGTTTGAACAATTTTAAGTCAAAAGTTAGTTTTACCGAGGTCTAAGCACATGAAGTTTGAACAATAAAAAATGATTATGATGCCCTTCTTGATTAATAAAAAGTATTTTAGAATTTTTGATGAACTATTTTCTACATAGTTAAAATTAAAATTGAGGTGTATATTTTCAAAATTATAGGGTGGTTCAGTAAAATTAATAAAATTAAAGATAAATGGATATTTTTTACACTAAAAAGGAATCATAAATAATATGAAAAATTTCTATATATATATAATCACAAACATTTTGAATAAAAAATTACATACATAAATAAATTTACAATTACTAACAATAATTATTATATGGAAAATGGGTGAAAATGGTTTATAATTGTTTGGGTTGAATATGAAACGCCGCTCAAATAGGTCACGAGGCTAGTTGGGCTGAGTAATTAAAACGTCAAGCCCAATGTAATAAAAGAGGGTGGCCCTGGAGCTTAATAAAGTTTACAACAAATTATCTGTAACTTTTCCATTTCAATTAAATTACACACTTGTTCTACCAAAGCCTTCTATCTTTTTATATCCGAGCGAACTGTGATAAAGGAACTCAAAACTCTTTTCATTATCTATTGAGACTTAGTGTCTTTGGCACGCTGGTATTTGTTGTTCAACCACGAACAATAATATATATACTATTATATAAAAAACGAATGAAGTATTAACTTCACGAACTTATATCATGGTCACTCCTAAATCATTTAAATGTCAATTGTTTTTATATTATTTACAATTTTTTATTGAAGTACGTAGTTTTGTAAAGTTATTATGTTGTTAATATGTTTTATATGTATTTAATTTGTAGTTTTAAGTTTTACACAATACTCCAAGTCACCAATATACAATAACAGCATTTAATTAAATTTGATAAAACAATAGAGATTGAAGTTCTATATATTTTTTATTTTTTAAACTCGCTTACAAGAGAACAAATGAGATGGAGACTTCATATTTTAATATCGATGTGGATATAATACTGTCATTCTGCAAATCCATTTTAACTGAATATATTAATTAACTACATTTTGACGGAAAATGGATATTAATTAACTACATTTAGACTGCAAATGCAAATCCATTTTCCTTGCTTCAAATGGAGCTTCATGTGTTCCAAACAAACAAAATACTCCACAAGACATCCTAACCAGCATTTCTAATATTATTGGAAAAGAAAGGCCAACCAAAACTAAAGAATAATTTTTATGTTTAAAGAATTGTTAGAAAAGAAATTTCACTCAAACACAAATTTATAAAAAAAAAGATGGAAAAGAAAAATGCATTGTTGTTCATAGTAATACTGAGAAAACAACTAAAGAGTGAAAAAAAAAACTATAGTGGCTAGAGTATCATAATTTGATGAAAAAATTACCTTGTAAATTATCATAATAAAGATCTAGCACTTGAAGCATATCCAGTTTTCCAATACCTTCTGGCAAATCACCTACAAAATAATAATAATAATAATACTTAGAGATATAGAATTAGAAATTGGTCACGGATATACCTATTGAGAATATTTTCCACATATGTGATAAAGACATAAGAAAGATGGCTTAATCCTACAAGTGCCATATATGATGAATCATTTTTTCCAAATCTAACTTGTGGACCCTTATTTCTAGTCGCCAGCCCATGTATATATATATATATATATATATATGACGATATAGTACTTGAATGAAATTCTCTTTTCCTCATTTGTATTTTACATCAAAGATTATGTTTCATATAAATGCCAATACACACAGTCATATTAATCAATCTATACAGCCCACAAACCTACAAAAACAATTATAAGATCAAAAGTTGGTAGTTCCTCCTATGCATTAATTAAGAGAAAACAAAATTTACACTTTAGACATGTCCTTACCATCGTCACTTAAAAGAACAATAATTGATGGTTACTTTTAGATAGTCATTTAAATTTAAAACCAAAATTTCACACACAACCACTACAAAAAATATGACTTTTAACGGCGATTTTTAGCCACGACTAAAAAAGTCGCTGCCAAAAGTAGACTTTTAGTAGCGACAAATCATAGTCACCACCAAAAGTGAACTTTTGCACTTTTGGTAGTGACAAAAGTCACCCCCAAAACTTTACTTTTAGCGGTGAGAAATTAAAGTCGTCGCCAAAAATGACTTTAATTTGTCGCCTTTAAAAGTCTACTATTGATGGCGACATTTGTCACCACCAAAAGTATTTTTATAAAAAATAATTAATATAATCTACTTTTGGCCTATTTGTTACCACCAAAAGTATTTTTATAAAAAATAATTTATATAATCTACTTTTGACAGCAATATTTATAAAATTATAATTTAATTTTTTAAAAAAATTATGAATTTTTTTAAAAATTTGAAATTAAATAAAATTATTCAAAATATATTTATGAAATTAAATTTCTTATTTTATGTATAGAATTAGAAATAAATTGTATATAGGAATGTAAAACAAAAGAAGTAATCATCAAAATATGCTAAGTTTAATTATTAAATTATTTCTAATTTTATATTATTCATAATCATTTTTTAGACATATATAGCTCATATTTTTTTAAGAATTATGTTATTAAGCTAGTATTTTAATATGAAAAATTAAAATCTTAATGGGTTATTACTTCAATTATAATTAGGTTAAGTTATACATAAATTATCACATACAATCAAATACATAAATGGCATTGGGAAGTTAAAGTTGTATAGATGTTGTGAGATGCAAATGATATTGTAGACTATTTAGCATTTTGCGCACTTGATGCTTAGCTTGATATACATATAGTGTTTACTTCTTCTACTGAGCTGTAATGGCTTTTAGACGAGGATTTCATGTAATTCCTCCTAGTATATTTAGGTTTTCATTGCTATAAAAAAGAAGTTGCTGATAACATTTTTATAACTAATTATTACTAAGAATAATATGAATAACTACTCAAATCCACCTTGCTATGAGGTTGAAGATGATTAGATATTAACTAGATTGACCACATATGAGATTCTTGTAATTATCATATATTGTAAAAGTTATTAGTATTTATTTTCAAAATTATTCAAAATGACTATTAACAAAATTTATGTGGTTAAAATTAATTTGTTATTAAAATAATTTTTTAAGATATTAAAAAATTATTGATAAAATATATTTTTATTAAAAGAGGGGGAAACATTTAGCTATTTTGAGAGAAGATAAAAATTTAATCATTTAGTTCATCAATTTTTGAGAAAAATATGGAGAAGAAAAAAGTAAAAGATATTTAACATAAAATAATATAATACATATTTATAAATAAATTATATACTTAATAATTTTCATTTAAAAATAAAAATATAATTTAAAAATTTATTACAATGTATATAAGAATATTATTTAATATTTAAAAATTGTTTATTTTAAGTTCATTTTCCTAAAAAAATAATATTTACTGGTGAAAAATAATATTTTATTAAAATTATAATTTAAATATTCATATAAATTATTTTGTCATATTAATAATGGAAAATATAATATAATATATGTATATCTTTTTAATAATATATTATTTGATATATGTGTATACAGTTACATAATATATATTTAATTTCACATATAATAACTGTAGGTGCATTTCAACTCAACTGGTAAAGAAGAGAGGCTTAAGGCTTGGAGGTGACAGACATCAAAGGTTCAAACCTTGGCTTTGCTATATTTTGCAACAAATATGTGTCGTGGTGCGTGAGGTGGCTTGAGAAGGCACACATATGGCAGGTGATGTGGTACGAGATGGTGGCGTAGCACATGAGATGGCTTGAGGGGGTACACACATAGCAAGTGATATGGCACGAGATAGTAGCATGGCACATAAGGTGGCTTGAGAAAGTGCACACGTATTATGTGACATGGCATGAGATAGCTAGTTGATGTGGCATCATTTGTTGAACACGTGGCCTATGATATGGCACAAAATGGCAAGTGACGTGGCATCACTTAATGCACACGTGATAGAGTGATGTGGCATAAAATAAATTATTATTTCTTTTAAAAAAAGGTTTTGGTGGCGACAATTTATCGCCGCTAAAATGACATTTAGTGGCAAAAATACTATTGTGTCGCCGCTAAAAGTCTACTTATATTGTCGCTGCCAAAAACTATTAGTGACGATTGTTATAGCGACAACTTTTAGCAGCAATGTTTTGTCACTGTCAAAAGTCTGTTTTTTTTTTTTGTAGTGAAGACTTTGAACCCACAAGTAAGTAAACAAATGAAATGAAAGTTAAGACTCTAAAATGACAGCTTGTACAAGTCTTTGACCAATTACCAAAAAATACCATATATTAAGAAAGTAAGATATTCGAAGAATTGCAACTAACTCCCAAATAAGGACACAATTAGTCAAAGCCCAAAGAACACATGAAAATTATAAGTCAAATATTCAGCAGTAATTGTTTGAACAATTTTAAGTCAAAAGTTAGTTTTACCGAGGTCTAAGCACATGAAGTGTTGTCAAGTTGCCAATAAAAAATGATTATGATGCCCTTCTTAATTAATAAAAGTATTTTAGAATTTTTGATGAACTATTTTCTACATAGTTAAAATTTAAATTAATGTGTATATTTTCAAAATTATAGGGTGGTTCAGTAATATTAACAAAAGTAAAGATAAATGGATATTTTTTACACTAAAAAAGATTCATAAATAATATGAAAAAATTTCTATATATATATATATGTATGTATATATATGAAATCAAAAAAAATTTGAATAAAAATTACATAGATAAAGAAATTTACAATTACTAACAATAATTATTATGTGCAAAGTGGGTGAAAACGGTGCATGATATATATACTATTATATAAAAATATGAATAAAGTATTAAGTTCGTTGAATTTATATCATGGTCACTCCTAAATCATTAAAATGTCAATTGTTTTTATATTATTTACAATGTTTTTTTATTGAAGTACTTAGTTTTGTAAAGTTAATATTTTGTTAATATGTTTATTTTTATATGTATCTGTAGTTTTAAGTTTTATATTATTATGCACCAGCAATTATCTATATGCATATATGTTTGATTTACTTCAGTGACTGGCATATATATGATATAGCTTCAGCGTGTTCTTTTGGTAAAGATTAATTCTTGTTCATAGAAAGCCCAATATATGTCATATTGCCACTCTAATCATTCTATAAAGCCCAGGAACACAACAGTAATTATAAAACTCAAAACTAGATGCTTCCAACTCAAACAATGTTAGGCCACCTCCAATCAGAAGTTGGTCCCATGCCAACTTATTCCTTTTAATTAAAATTATAAGAATTTAATTGCACTTGACACATGTGCTTATCACAATCACTTGAGATATGTTGCCTCATTTTCCCTGACTTTTATAGAACTTCTTCTTTTTTTTAATTCTTTATTGGATCCTCCCTTCTCTCCTATTCGCTAATTCCTATATTTAGAATAATGAGCAGAATTGACTGTGGTTGATAAGTAACAAAATTGGACAAATCAATGTTGAATAAGATGTTAGACCATCCAAATTTTACTTTCTATTCACATATTAACATTATATATTTTCTGAATTTTTTATGTTTTGAAATTCTTGTAATTAACCAAGTGAAAACAACCAAAAAGACTAAAATAGTTTGGATACATGAAAATGTGATATACTTTAAAATATTTAATCTAAATATTTAACCGAAATTTTAATTATAAAATTTGACATAATTTAACATATGTAATCTAAATATATTATGTCATTGAGATTTATGAGGCTGAAATAGAGTCTTTTTAAGGGAAAAAATGGTAAGACTACAAACATGGTGATAGAATTATCAACCAAATTTTAAAAGTTATAAACTAATTTTTTATATAATTATGGGGTCCGGATTTTCTCATAATCCCCTTTCTCCTTTCCTTCTTCTCATCTCATCTGCACCCTTAGATAATAAAAATTAACACAAAATTGATGAAAAGTTTCACATTATGATTAGTTGAAAGTATACCATCTATGTTATTTTCACCAAGCCGTAGATGTTGAAGTTTTGTCAAGTTTTCAATATTCCTTGATATTTGGCCGGACAACTTGTTAACACCTAGATATATTATTTTCAGTTTTGTGAGAGCACCAATTGCTCTGGGAATATCTCCTACAATGTGATGATAAAGAAAAAACAACATTATTATGAGTTCTCTTGTATAACACGATTATAGTAAAAGAAAAATAAGTAATAAATATAATTTTATGAATGCATTTTTTGAAGTTATTGTGATTATGTTATAATAAATACTGAATTTGTATTTAAAATAAATAAGAAAATAATAAAAGCTCTTAAACCAAACAAAAAATTTTTATATGTAACCGCTAATTTGAACTCTTTTCAATGCTAATTATCAACCAAAAATTATTGGACAAAACAATTCATTAGCATAAGTATACAAATTTTGAAATTGCAATCATTTATTATGGTGCATAAATGATTAGATAAAAATAAAAAATGCACTGTTTTGTTGTGTTTTTCCTGCATTTTTTGAATGGTTTCTTTTGAAGTTATTCTAGACAAGTTATAACTTACGAACTTGTATTGAAAAGAAAGCAAAAAGGAAAAAAAAAAAAAAAGATAAAGCTCTTGAACCCAATAGGGGGAAAAATAAAAAAGGAAATCGATGTATCTTGATAAAGAATGTCTGAGACAGGTCCTAACAATATGCAAATTTCTGACGCAAGCTTTTAATTTATAAAAAAGCATATTATGTTATATGAGTAATAATTTATAACATAACTAGAGAAGGAATTATGTAAAATATATAACGTAAAAAAATTATCTAGCAGTTAAAAGAGGACTTCAAAGAACGTTTGACGATTCATCTTTCTCAAATAAGAACATTTTACTATCACCAATAATATATAATTAAAAATAAAAATTAAAGAAATATCAAATATGTTAATTTGCTAAGGTGAAGTTAACTTGAATAGGGAAGGATGCATCTGCAAAGCTGATTTTATGAAATTTTTTCTGACCAACATAAGTGAAAAATTTACGTCCAAGAAGATTAATTAACTTTGATAATAAGGCATATTATCTTAAGGCATGCAGAAATATACATTAAAGTTGAGCAAAATATTTTCAAATAGAAAATAAATTTATCTCATTGTAAAATGGAAGAAGTGCTAACAACACAATAATTATGCAAGACATACCTGTTAAAGAGTTGAAAGACAAAGACAACAACTCGAGTGAGGATAAGATAGAAATAGTTGGAGGTATTTTTCCTGAAAGCTTGTTTACCGCAATCTGTAAAATCTTCAGACATTGAAGTTTTTCAACTCAAATGGAATGAATCCTTCAATAAAGTTATCATTCCAGTTCAAAGTCTAACTTTGACAAATTGGATATGCTTTTAGGAATAACACCTCCAAAACTATTATTACGGAGATGGAAGTGCTGAAGCATAAATAAGCTTCCAATCCAAGTTGGAATTTCTCCATTGAATATCATTGTAGCTCAAGTTGAGAATTTGTAGCTTGTGTAATTGGATCAACTCTTTTGGCAACTCACCATAAAGGTTATTACTATGAAGGTCAAGCTCAACCAAAAAAGACAAATTCCCAGTTTTTGAGGGCAACATTCCCTTGAGACCCATCTCACCAAGATTCAAGGCTATTACTCTCTCATGGTAAGCATCACACATAAACCCAACCCAAATTGCAAATGGAAGAAGAGTTGGACTAATTAGCCAAGTGATGGTAAGGGTCCTTCACAGAAAACTTGAAAGTAAGTAGTGCCAATTCATCATTCGTAGTAAGATTGGTGTGGCATAAATTGAAACAAACCTTGAGACAAAGTAGGGAGAACATGAGGAAGGGGAAATGAATGTTGGATAGGTTCAAGGCTTCTTAGATTGATGAAGTGGTTAGGAGGAGAAGGTTGTACTATATATATATGCGCTTAGAAATTCATAAGCACACCTTTTAAAGAGGATTGATGAATATTTATGCATTTAAAACTGTGGATTAATGGTTGAAATTTCTCAACTCAGGTGACATTGCCTACCTTTGTAGTAACCAGTAGCCACCACTAGTCATAATCTTGGGATGGTGGGGCCTACAATGAAGTTTGGAAATGAGACCGTATAGGCATATTCTTCAATTTGTTGGAAATAAGAACCATTTGATACTGGAAATAAAAATTGAATTTGACAGGGAAATACCAATGGAAGGAAAAGGCTTTTATTTTATTTTACATAACATATATATATATATATACATATACTTATATAACTACAAAAAATCCACGCCCAAAAAAATTGCCAAGCTTAAAAAGATTTTCATAATATTGATTTAACCATCAACCTTAAATAAAAAGATATTTAAGTATCCCAAAAGTATAATTCAAAAAATAACAGTTAGATTTATTAGACACAGGAAAACAATTAAATAATCCCCATACATATTATAGGCTTGGCCCTTGTGCAAGCTTGACAATATATGTTCCACACGCGATCTCTATTATAAGATGTTTTCAATTATTTCATTGGAACCAACAAATGATAATTAACTCATTAAATATCTCTTAAAATGACAAAAATTCAAATTCACCCCTATTGAAAATAGGAAGAGAGGAATATACAATATAGGATCAACCATAAAATTAAATTTTTAACATGGGTAAAATTGAAAATGATAATGAATAACCCTCCATTATCCTTATATTAAAGACTAAAGAATCTTTTTTTAAAGGTGCTATATAATAGGGACATGAAGGAGTATTAATTATATTAGCATATTCATTAGCTTGTTCGAGTACAATCATAACTCATAAGCATTGGTGGTTAAAAATTGCTTCCAAAAGCCAACATGTTAAAGAAATAGAAATATCCAAGGAAATAAGTAAAAATCTTTACTATCATATTAGACGTGATACAACAAATTAATCATCCTAGGATATCTTAGATGATAAGAATAGAATAAAGTGTTCACACTGCTTAATAAATGCACGCATGCATTATAATTTGAAAATAATAATAATAATAATAATAATAATAATAATAATATTGTTATTATTATTACAACTATGGTTACTTTTTAAATGACATTTACTTTGCTCAATTTATAAAATCATATTTTAAATATTTGAACTCGACAAAAAATAATGTACCAACAATTCAATTTCTAACATGGAATCTATTACTTTAGATGACCAAAAACAGATTCTCCATTATTGTGTCATTTTTTTCTAAGATATGAATACCTACTTGAGTTGGCTTGACGAAAGAAAAATGTGGACACCGACTTAAAAAATGGACTGTCATGATTAATAGCTTTTTTTTTTTTTTCCTTCTTGACTTCAGTAATGGAAAGACTTCTACTATTGTGTAATTTTTTCTACACGACCTTTTAATGTTTAGAATGGAATGACTTAAATATATATAATTTCTTTTTATTCCTCCACTGTTATTGTGCCATTTTCTCTACGCATATTAATTGACTAGACATTGAAATTATGCATCAGCATAGAAAAATAAGACAGCCATTATGGTCTTTTTAAAAAAAAAATAAAATTTTTATTTCTTTATGCGAACTTATCTCAAAAGCAAAAACATGATGTTTTTTTTTAATCAAATTTGTAGGACATTTGGATGAGGGATTTCGTGGTCTTTTTTAATAAAATGTCATGATCACTCACGACTTCAAAACCTTAATTTTTTTATTATTATATAGACTCAAAATAAATGCATATTTAGATTATTAACGAAAGAAAGCTATTGCAGTAAAAGAATTGAAGAATCACCAAAGATGGACGACAGGGAAAAGGCTTGATGGTTTGTGGTTATAATATAAAATTTTGAAAAATAACATGTCGACTCTCATTTTTTTTTTTGGCCAAAGAAATAACCATTCATATTGATTGACCATAAACACAAGTCCCAACAGAGTCAGCCCGAAACAAACAACAGAAGAACATTAAAAAAAATCAAAATCAAAATCAGCCAACATCACGAACATCAATTTTATTAGCCCCTAATATGTGATCGAGGTCAACAAATTAAGATGATCCAATTAATAAGGAGTTATTCCATTTTCCATGGGAATATAAGTTCAAATACGCTGTCGACCTGAGGATTTTTCTTGCAAAGTATAACTTGTTGAAAATTAATTTGCAACCTACCTTTCAAATTAACTTTAAAGCCAATGGTATTTAGATAATCTTACTTTGAAATTCTAATCACTTGAAGGACCTTTGGTAGTCTATTTCTTGAAGTTGGAATTGCTCAAGGTATCTTTTTAGGTCTTTATAATAATAAGAAGTTAAATAAATTTTTCTTCTTTTCTTTTCACGTTAAATTTTATATGTTTTTATGATTTTCTGTTCTACTTTTTATTTTATCACACAAACAAAATTAACACATACCATTTCATTTGTTATTATGAGAGCCTTTGATTCAACAAACCAATAAATGGGCTTAGCTGTGATGTTGATGAAGTGATTGGAATTGGGTTAATTAACATTACATGAATGTACTGATGAAGCATACAAGAAATTCTTTACCCACATTTACAATGTTGGAGAAGATATTTTCACACTTATCAACTTGTTGGAGAAGATACCAAGACCACATATTATTGCCCCACTTCCTCTATGCCAAGGACATATGAGTTTACTTGACTTCCAAATACAACATTCTTTGATTATAAATCAAATATTCTAAGGATTGTTAGAGACTAAAGTGTGCCATCATAGGCAGATTATTCTGACAAAAAAGAATTCACAAGATTTTTTTGAGCTTATTCAAGCTAGCGTGTATATAGGGTTTGATCTAGATTACTAGCTTTAACCTTCCGCAATCCATTAATATAACTTAATGTTGACTGAATAAGCCTAAAGAAATGTAGGCCAAGCTCCAACAAGAATGAACTTAGCTCGAATACCCAGAGATTCTTTTTTTTCTCTTTATTAATAAAATAAAATTAAAATTAGATAAAATTTGAAAATCTTAATTCTTTAAGATAAAAATGAAATTGAATAAAAAATAAAATAAAATAATATTTGACAAATCAAGTATTCAATCCAACCTAAATAAGCTGAAAATCTAAGGTGTTAGGGTCTTTTATAAAGTTAATGGGTACCCATATACCATTATTAACTTAATGATACCAAAAACTCTTGGAGAAAAAGTTTCTAGGTATTTTTACACGTTATATTGGCTTTTTTTTTTTGGGTAATGATCAATGTCAATGAATGTCAGGAAAATTCAATAGAATGGGGATTGTTGCACTCATTAAAACAAGTTCATGGGTAATCATGTACGTACCATTATTCACTTAAGGATACTGAGTGTTCCCCAAGAAAAAGTAACTGGGTATTGTTGTCCTTTAAATCAATGATCTACATCATTGTGTATTTTTTTTCTAGAACATGAGTATATTGATTGTCTTGACTAGGAAAATTAAGTATAAAATATGAATTGTCACCATTCATGACTTCCTTTTCCCTTTGGCCATGTTAACGAGTTATGTAAAAAGACAAGCCCAATTCATATAACCTCCTCATCATCAATGGAATGTCAAAAACAAATATACATAAATTATTTTTATTCCATTCACATAAAATAGTGCCATTTTCTTTAGGCAATGAATAAATGAATTGATATGAATACACTAACAAAAAGATAACCACCATTTATAATTTTTTAATAGTAATATTTAACAATTACTTAATATTTGGAAGGATGCATGTTTTCAAAATAGAAATTAAATCTTTATAGTTGAAACAAAATAGATAGGAGGTTAGTCATCAATACATTTTAAAGGTAAATTGAAATAAAATAATAAATAAGGTTTAACAACTTATAATATAGTGGGTGGATGTCAACTTTGATGGAATTTATTAGGCTTAAAGTGAAAATTTAGCCATAAAGATTTTTGTGAGGTGATAATGTCATCCTTAACACAAGTATGATGCAATTTTGTCCATGAATCCTAAAAAAAATGGTGTAAAAATCCCCAATTCGTAATGGAAGCCAAATGTTCAATTAAGTAAGAATTGTGGGTCTCACCTAGTATTCCACATGTAAATGGGTTAAGAGCAAAAATGTCTATAATATGCTATACTACGGTGCAATTTTTCCCATAAATATAAAAAATGGTTCACTATCCCAAATTAGACCATTTTACTTGTGTTTAATTATGTAATAATTACATAATTTTTACTATTTACATATTTGGTTCATTGTATGTTTAAGCCTTAAAACATAACATATAGGAAACAAAATTCACTCATTTTGATCTATTTCATATTTTCAGTGTATGATTAGGATTGTGAAACATTGAATACATTGCCATATAACTTAAACATTCCTTCACGCATGCACACACATGCACACACACCCACACACACACCCACTACTATAATAACCCATATATATATATATATATTAACAAAAATAAAAGTAATTTTAAATTTATGTTAAGGTAAGTTAATTATATTTTAATATATTTAGGGGTTAATTTGCCAAAGTACATTGATGGCTTAGTGGTGATTATCATTGACTTCAAATCCAAGGTTCTAGGTTCGATTTCTTTGGAAGCAAGAATAGGACTACCTTTTTCCTTTCTTTCTCACTTTTCAGTCTTTATGTGAAATTACCCATTTGTCCTTGACTTGATTAGATTTTTCTCTTCCTTCTTCCTCATATTTTCATGTTTTCGTGCATAAGTTTAGATAGCAAAAGAGCTATCCAGAAATTACACCCACTATGCCCTAATCTATGATCTCTCCATCGTTTGTGCTTGCCACTATCACCACAGTGGTGTTGTACCATTCTTGTTCTCCTAAACTTACAACTTTATTTTCTACTTAAAAACCACCGAGATCTCCATTCCTCTGTCCATGGGAGCTTGCAAGGGTTCAAGCTTTCCTTTCCATTCACCTTCATCCTTGACTCTCCATCATTAGTGAACATGGAAATGTTGAAGTCTTCCTCCTTTGACAGTTTGGCAACATGTACATATCAGATTCCGTCTTCCTTATGTTAAGGCATTAGTTCAACCTAACTAAGAACTAAGAGCAAAGCCCAAACTTGGCCCAATCAATAGTCCAAGTTGAAGTAATGTATCTAGAATCTACTACTAGGGCTACGTGTCATCTTTACTCTTATCAAATCACATGTATATCACGTGACCTTTTTCCTCTGCACTGTGTATATATATCTACAGCACCATTGTAACTTTGACAATGGAAGTTCAATGCAATATTTTATGATTCAAATCATCTTTGATCGTATATGGTATTAGAGCAAAATGGTTCCAACTGGAAGGTCTCCCTCCTTAGCTTCCACTACCTCTATTACCACTTCAATACCTTCCTATCCATCTCACTTTATTTCTATTAAACTCACCCATGAAAACTATGCTATATGGAAGGCTCAAATGGTGCCTTACCTCCATAAGTCAATAGCTATTCTCTCTTATCGATGGCTCTTTTCCATCACCCAACACTCATACTTCCTTTGGTACTCCAAATCCAGACTATATCAAATGGTTTTAGCAGGATCAATTGGTTCTCTCTATCATTATTTCCTCTCTTTCTGAATCCCTCATTGGCCAAGTTATCAAAAATAAAACAGCTTGTTCCATGTAGGTTGCTTTAGAAAAAATGTTTGTTAACAAATCTTAAGCTCGTTTTCTTCAACTTCACAATCAGATCACTTCTTTAAAAAAGGGCAATGATTTTATTTCTGAATATTACTAAAAGGCTTTATTTTTGGCTTATTCTCTTAGCACTGCAGGTAAACTAATTGATGACACTGAATTCATCACCTATCTTCTTAATGGTCTTGGCTCAGATTTTGAATCTATTGCGTCCTCTATCACTACTAATGTTCATCACTTTTCACCAAAGGAGGTTCTAAGCTTCTTACTCATTCATAAGGCTCAATTGCAATATCAAAAGACCCCTACTGTTACCCCTCTGGATATTTCTACCAACTATACTAGTACTGCTTTTGCTCCATCCTTTCGTGGCTCTTTTCATGGCAGACGACGTGATAGGTGCACCTTTTATCGTGGCACTCATGGATGCTACAACCGAGGTATTGGTAGAGGATTTAGCTGTATAAACTCTAGCCCACGTCCTTTCACATCTAATATAGATGAAGCTATTAAATGCCAACTTTGTGAACGTTATGGCCACACCATTCACACTTGCTGCCATCAGTTTGATCACTCCTACCAAGCACCACCACCTTCCTCTCTCACATAAGCTTATCACTCCTCCCTCTCTACTCCTTCGGATGATTCCTAGTACTTTGACACTGGTGCTACAAATCACATAACCGCTGACTTATCCAAACTCAACCTCTATTCTAAACCATACAGAGGTACTAACACTGTTCACACAATTGGTGGTCCTTCTCTTCCTATTTCTTACTCTGGTTTTAGTCTGTATCTCACTTCCTCTTCTAAATTTTAGTTATCAAATATTTTGTATGTTCCTTCAGCTACCAAAGACCTTCTTTCTATCTCTTATTTTTGTCATGATAATTCTCTTTACTTCATGTTTTATGACTCTTACTATGTTGTAAAGGATCTTCATACTAAACACATCCTCCACAATGGAAACACTAAGCACTTCCTCTATCCTTCCACTCCTCAAGCCTACATGAGAGTTAAAGCATTAAAGGATTAATGGCATGCATATCTTGGGCATCCTGCCTCCAGAATTGTTCAACATGTTCTCTCCAAATACTCTTTACCTATCTTTTCTTCTTCCTCTACTTCATGTCCAGCTTGTAACATTTCCAAGAGTCATATACTACCCCATCCCTCTTCCCCTCATTGCTCCCGTCACCCCCTTTTTCTTCCTTTTAATGTTATCTGTGGCCTAGAACCTCTTTTATCTATTTTTGGTTGTCGTTACTATGTTTCTTTTATTGATGACTTCACTAGATATACATGCTTTTATCCTCTTCACCTTAAGTCTGATGTTACTCACCCTTTTCTTTAATTCTAAAAACAAGTTGAAAATCTTTTTAACACTGAAATTAAATTTCTCCAAACTAATAGAGGGGGCAAATTTCAAGCTCTTCATAAACACTTTCAAAATAATGGTATCATTCATCGCATTACTTGTCCTTATTCCTATGCACAAAATAGGACAGTCAAACGTAAACATCATCATATTGTCAAATCTGGCCTATCCTTTCTTTATCATGCTTTTCTCCCTAAACAATTCTGGCTTCATACTTTCTCTGCTGCTATTTACCTCATCAATCATCTTCCCTCACCAACTCTTCATTACAAATTACCTTTTCAACTTCTCTTTACTTACTCTCCTAATTATCATTTTCTTAAAGTATTTGAATGTGCTTGCTAGCCTCACCTTCATCCTTATTGTCAGTTCGAACTAGATGCACAATAAACTTTGTGCATTTTTCTAGGTTATGCCAATGATCATCATAGTTACTTATGCTATGACTCTCATATAGGCAAAACTTACATCTCACATGATGTTATCTTTCAAGAAAATTATTTCCTTAGCACTACTTTCTTTCCCCAGCCCACTAATCTCACCCCACCTAACTACACCCATCTTCCTTCTTTTTCTACTAAGCCCACTTATCCAATTCCCAATCTCACTGTTCAGCCTAATCCACCCTCACGAAGCCCAATATCTCCCATCTCATCCCCTAATATCGACCCACCCTCGTCTCCCTCTCCTAAGCCCATTAACATTGCCACTACCTTTCCCTCTTCACTGCACAGGCCAACACTAGAGCCCAATACCTATGTCTTTTCCTCACCCCACGCCACCTTGTCTCCATCACTTTCCTTATGTTCATCTCTTACCCCAATCTTTATCCCCTTATCTCCTGTACCGATAGTAGATCTGCCCCCACTGTCACCCCCTTGCATAACCACTAGGTCCTAAGCTCACTTTCTCAAGCCTAAAACCTTTACTGATGGTACTGTATAATGACCACCTCCTAAGGCTTTTATATCCCCTATCAACATGCCTCTCGAGGACATTTCCTTAGCTACTGTGGCTCTACACTACTTAGAATGGCATGCCACCATGGTTCACAAGCTCGAAGCTATCCATAACAACAGCAGTTAGGTTCTTATTCCTGTCCTTCACCACTACCTTGTCATTGGATGCAAATGGATTTTCAGCACTAAATTTACCACCGATAGAACCCTTACCCGATGCAAGGCTAGATTAGTTATGAAGGGGTTTCACCAAACTGAGGGTCTTGAATATCATGACACCTTTTCTCCTATCATCAAATTAGTAATCATTCATCTCTTTCTCTCTATTGTTGTCTTGTCTGGCTAGTGTATTAAACAAATAGATATACAAAATGCTTTTCTCTATGGCAACCTTAATGAAAATATATATATATGTAGCAACCTCAAGGAATTTAAGACCTTAATTTTCCTACCTATTATGCAAATTACAAAGGTCTCTCTATAGCCTCAAACAAGTCCTTCATGCTTGATTCTCATGCCTCAATACATGCCTTACTCTTCTAGGCTTTATTCCTTTTAAATCTAATGTTTCCCTCTTTATTTTAAAAACAATTCATACTACCATAAACATCTCAGTTTATGTTAATGATATCCTTATCACTAGATCCAACTCTTCTATTGTTAATGAACTCGTTATCACTCTTGGTACCCATTTTCCTATCAAGAATCTTAGCTCTCTTCATTACTTTTTAGGTATTAAAGCTCAATCTACCTCTAATAGTCTCTTTCTTTCTCAACAAAATATATCACTGATCTCTTTCATAAGACCAACATGCTTTACTCTAAACCTATTCGTACACTTATGGCTGCTCATACCACTCTATCTTTATCTGATAGTCATCATTTCACTGATCCCACTCTTTTTCATAGTACTATAGGCAGTCTTCAGTGCCTCTCTGTCACTAGACCTGATATTTCCTATGTTGTCAACAAAGTTTGTCAGTTCCTTCATTATCCTAAAATCTCTTACTAGACTGCTATCAAACGCATTCTTTATTACCTCAAACACACTCCTGATCTTGGTCTCCATATCACCAAGTCCTCTTCTTCCTCTCTCATTGCCTACTCTGATGCTGACTGGGCAGGCTGTTTTAATGGCAGGAAGTCAACTGGGGGATATTGTGTCTTCTTTGGTCCTAACTTACTTTCATAGAGCTCAAAAAAACAACCTACTATCTCATGATCATCTATAGAGGCAGAGTATCAGTCTCTAGCTCTTGCTACATGTGACCTCATTTAGGTCCAATCTCTCCTATAAGAACTTGGCATTGTTCTTCCCTAATGCCATCTCTATGATGTGACAACATTAGTGCTACCTACCTTGCTGCTAATCCCATTCTTCACTCACGAACAAAACATATTGAATTGGACTACCACTTTGTTTAAAGAAGAGTTGCCACTAACTTAGTCAATATTATTATTGTATCCTCTAAGGATCAAATTGCAAATATCTTCACTAAACCACTTGATGCTCCACGATTTGATGTATTGCAAGTAAGCCTCACTATCCATTCTGTCTTGTTCAGCTTGAGGGGGGATGTTAAGGTATTAGTTTAGCCTAACCAAGAACCAAGAGCAAAGCCCAACCTTGGCCCAATCAATAGTCTAAATTGAAGCAATGTATCTAGAATCTACCACTAGGGCTATGTGTCATCTTTACACTTATTAAATCACATGTATATCATATGACCTTTTTCCTCTACACTGTATATATATATCTACAGCACCATTATAACTTTGATAATGGAAGTTTAATACAATATGTTGTGATTCAAATCATCTTGCTCTCATACCCTGTACCTTTTGTGATCCTCTTTTCCTTCTTCTTCTATTCTTGTTGTGGTTTGGGTTGCGTCAGGTCTCCCTCTCCTTAATAGCATTATTGTACAAAGGAATTTGAGTACATAGCATTGTCATTAGGAGACTATTTTGAAAGTATTTTATACAATTGGAAATTTTACAGGTAAGTGCATAACATCTCAAATTAAATTATTATTTCCAATTTATTATATTATATATTATTGGTAAATTATAATTCTCATTGAACATTCCTTTATTTTCATTTTAATAAAATAAATTATGTTATTTTGGTTTGCTACATTGTGTTATGTTGGATTGATTAATAATTTATATAAGTTTAAATGAATTTTATCTGATAAGTCATGCATGGAATCTATAGTAAAATTTATGAAATATGGTTATATGCATGTTTGAATATTGACTAGCTAGTTTAACTTTTTTCATGAGCTCTATTCTTGTGTTTGTTATTTGTGATGTCAGTCTTATATCTTCGTCTGTTTTGTGGTTTCAACCGCATCTGGTTAGTTACCCTTGTAGATTGTGTGTCTATGTCTTCTTCATGGTTTCAACCGTGTTTGCCACAGACTATGTGTCCATGTCTGTTATATGTTCTGTATAATCCTCGTAAATAATTCTATTGCATTTGTGGAATATAAACTTCATTGTTTCTAATTAGTAAATAATTCTATTCCTATTTAATTATTTAATCTATTTGATTTCATATAGCTAGGTGATAAATTTTTTATTTATTTTGAATTTAATGGATCAATATTTGTCAAGTTGATCAGCTTATTTAAATTCTTGAATTTCATGGCTCTTTTAATTTTTTATAATTATCTAAACATATCAATTTATATTCTTCAGACCTTATTATTAGGACATTTTCACTGGAAATAATTTTGGTCTTAGATAGTGTAGTCGACATTGAACCTCTTACTAAACATTGAGGGGTCTATTACTAACTGGAATTGGAGGAGTTAAGGATGAAGCTTTCTTTTGATGTAAAGTTTGAATTATGAAATTTTATTTTGTAAATTTATCACTGGGTGCTCCACATAGTCTATAGCCAGGTCTTTTATTTTGTTATATATTCTGTTTGCTAGCTGGAAGGGGTATAACTGCTAATTGATATGATATTTTGTTTGAAACATTTTATTGTATATATTTTAGGAGGTCCTATTTACAAGAAAGATTTTGTAGAAATTTCTACAAAAATATTACAGCCTCTGTTATAATGAATATTATCAAGAATATCAAATTTTCAATATAAATCTATATACGTTTTAGAAATAGAAAAAATTCTTGATTTTGGGCTTAAGGGATGTGTGATATGACTCACACCCCATGCTGGTCACCCTCTCTTTTTGGAGTTTGACACCCACATACCTGTTTGCCTGCCCACATGCACGCAGGTAGTCCCCTACATCTAGCCCCACCCACCTACCCATACCCTAAGGGACACCATGAAACTCAGCTGGATATGATCTGCCACCTCGAAACCTTTGAGCATTATATGACGCTATTCATAGCATTATTTAGAGATCTTCAATGTTTGGGAAAAAATACACATTTATCACTAAGCAAAGCTAACATCTTTTTCTTGATCTTTATAGTTTATACTTTTAGAAACGATTCTTGAAGTTTGCACGGACAAATTTGTTAGTTCCTTAGAGTGGATATAGTGTACGAGTATTTTTTTCTTGCACAAAAATTAATTATTAATTAAAAAATAGACTTGTAAAATGGTGTGTGAAAATTTGTAAATAATAATAATAACATTCTTAAGTTATTTTGATCAAAACTACATTTTGACCAAATCCAGCTAATGAAACACATTCCATTCCATTTTTTTTTGTTATTATGAGAGTGTTTGATTCAACAAACTAATAAATGGGCTTAGTTGAAAAGTGATTGGAATTAGTTAGGTAATATAACATTATATGAATGTAATGATGAAGCGTACAAGAAACTCTTTACCTACATTTACAATGTTGGAGAAGATATTGGCGCATTTAATTATCAACTTGTTGGAGAAGATGCAAAGGCCACATATCAATATTGCCCCACTTCCTCTGTGCTAAAGACATATGAGTTTACTTAACTTGGAAATACAACACTCTTTGATTATAAAATGAAATATATTCTAAGAATTGTTAGAGAGACTAATGCATTTCAAGAACATTAATAATGCAACTATTTAATATAGCTAACTCAATTGTAGGAGGTGGTTAAGGGTGACAGAAATACCACTTATTTTCATAATCTAGTAAAGAAAAGAGTCCAAAAGGTATTTTTATTTGCAATGATGAGATAAATTACAATCTCATTTGAAGTGTTAAAGAAGAGGACGTTAATCTCCTTGCACAAATGTAAAATAACATTTAAAAATATTCAAACATATCCTTTGCCTATTCTTCATAAGCAAAACAAAGCATTTAGATACAGATTTGTCTAAGAGCTTCTTTTCCGGTATACCCTTAAGGACATCTTGTTATAAAAAGCAAACCCTATAAAGTTCTAGCAACTATTAAAACACTTAACTTTATAAGAACTTTTCTCATCAACTATTGTAAAACCAAGTATTGCTTCAAGCTACACTACTTTCTCCACTATTTTTTAGGATTGTAAATTTGTGATCTTCCTTTCTTCATATATTTGTAGTCTTATCCTCTTGTTATTATGGTAAACCTAAATCATTGACACTATTTATCTTTGCAAATGCCTAAAGAAAAACCAAAATTTTGTCATAATTCATACATATTTTTTAAGGTTTCAATCATTAGATTTTATTGCTCAATATATTGTTTTGCTCAAATGTGAATTTTAAAATATTATAAAGTAAAAAATTAATAAATTTTCACCTCTACCACTAATAAGACAAAAAGAATTATTTTAATAAATTTTTTTAGCATTTAATAAGGATAAAAAAAAGTAAAGACAAACATAGAAAATAGTGAAGTATCCTATCAATTAGATAAAAAAAAATCTTCTCTTTCTATCTTATAAATATACACTAGTGCAAAATAGTCCTTTTACACCCTCATATCTACACCGATTCATGTGCATACAGTGTAAAAATAAAAGGCAGTGATATTTTTGTAAATAAATACAAAGTTTTTAGGTAACTGGTGTAGATATTAATATGTACACCGGTTATAATACATTACTGATGTAGATGTCTATTATATTTTAATTTTTTTATCTTAGCGAGATATCTGCACTAATTATAAGTTATAACCAGTGTAGTTATATATTCTAATTTTTTAGAAATTATTTCAATTGGTATAAATCATATGAATTCCACCCTAAATTTCCTCAGGTCTCGATCTTATCTCTAAACCCTAGCCTTCTCATCTTATCCTATTCTCTTCTCTTCAAAGCTAAAGCCATCCCTCACTGTTGCGAGATCACTGCTCGTTGATTAAAGTGCATCACTAGTTTGAAATCGCCATTATTGCTTGTTGGTTTGAATTGCTCCTTCCTATCACTAGTTCAAACTTGTTATCACTCTTCGTCTCCTAATCTCCATTACCATTCTTCTTGTTCTACTTCTTAAAGTTTCTGATATGTTGACGTTTAGGTAAAATATTATGAATCTTTAGCTTCTAAGTTTTGCTTCAAAGTTTTGAGGGTTAAATTGAGCCGCTTGTTTCAAATTTCATTATTATTGTTTATGTGATTTTTTTTTGTCTTCCTTGTTTCAAAGTTTTGTTTCTTCATTTATGTGCCATAACTTTGTAATAACCCATATTATAATAATAAAGCTAGATCAAATAATAAGATAATTTTATTGTATTTTTATAAATTGTTGGGAAAAAATATAATAACAACATGCATTGGTGGTTTAGTGGAATTTTTATTGGTCCTTATCATTAAAGTCTTGCATTTGAGATTTTTATTTTTTTTATTTTTTCTTCTGTTACTTGAAATTAGAATTTTTGCCCCTTAAAAAGAAAACAACAAAAGATGAAAATGGAAGATATAAATCGGGTTTCCTCTTTACCTCTGTTTTTTTGAAATTTCCAGACCAGCCACGAGAGAGAGCTTAGATCTTCCCGTATTTGACTTTCCTCTGCTTCTTCCACCATTTACTGTCATTACCGGTGATGTGGATGTGCCGGAAAAGAAATTCTCACCTTCTCCTCCGTTATTCCTTGCTGTCATGGTCTGTTGGTTCGTGTTGCTATGTGTTCCCTTTTTCTTTGATTTGTGTGGCTGAAAACTCATCTCCATTCCTATATGTACTGTTATGGGGTAGCGTATCAGGTTTTTCCATTCCCACGCATCACCATCATCCTCCTCATCATTGCTCTGTCTCCCGCGTTGTCTCTTTACTATTGGTATGTGTGAGAAACTGAGTCACATGAGGCTGTGGGTGATTATAAAAAAAAAACTCCTTCTCGTTCCTTCTTTGTTAGTGGGTCACTATAGGTACTGCCAGGGGTGCGTGAGCTTCTTCTTCCTTTACTTCTGTCAACTCTTTTCCTCTTCCTCTTCTCTGTCATTGCCAACTCAAGTTTGAAGCTCCAAACTTTGCTTCTTGTTAATTCCATGTGTGTGCATTTTATTAGTTGTAGTTGAAAAAAGTGTTCCTCTTTGTTGGATTTGTGTGTGTGGGTGAAATATGATAATTTTGAATTTTAAGTCTTCCTCTTTAACTTCATGAACTATTTGAAGTTATGTGTGGTAAAAATCTAAGTACATTAAATTTATTCAAGTATTAGCATCCTATAATTATTAGAAAGGAATTGTTGGGATGAGATTTGCATAGAAGAGTTAGTATAAAAAAAAGAAGAAGAAAAAGAAAGAAAAAGATTCATGCTTGCAAAATGTTTGATAAAATGCTCATCAGGAGGGTTTTGCTTGATTATCATTTCTTTTATTTTTATTAAAAAATAGTAAGAAGAATGATTGTTTTGAGGTGCTGTTTGGTTGAATTTAACTTGAAAATTTGCAAGTAAAGATTTATTATGAAACTATTTTGGGACAAATGAAATTTGTGGAGTTGTATTGTTGATGATTTGTAAATCATGATGTTGCTTTTATGAGTCATTTTGGGATGCCATAATAGCTTCGATTAAATGTGGGATTGTAGCATTTTCAAAATATTAGAATGATAAAAATTTGGGTGTGCATGCATGTATATACCTTGATTAAAATTTAGCTATTTGTGCCTGAGGTGAATTGGATGGATAAGTATAATATAAACAAAGTCTTGGATAGGAAAGTGTGTATATATATATATATGTAAAGTACTATAAGGATCGAAGGACTTAAGGTATAAATTGGATTGATTTAAGAATTTAATGACTATGGAGAAATCCTTATGCATAGGTCTTGATTTAAGAGTTTCAAATTTATTATAGTTATATTTTTCTTTTGTTAATATGGAAGAAAATTTTATAAGGTTTGTTGAGAGTCCATTAAGATGGAAAAGGGAAATCATTGTTGATGTGGCAAGGAAGATTTGTTTAAAGCTGTGAAGTGTGACTTTTAATATTTGAGAATACCATAAGTGAATAGCATCCCAATGGTTTGTTGTCAAACTTATTTTATTGAACATATTACTTGAGCATATTTATATGACACATCCTTTATTTATATAAACCTTTTGATTTCTTAAAAATAAATGATACAATTTTTTTATTAAATTCCTTAATCGCTTATGATTTTAATTTTATTATTGATAATCGAACTTGGAAATGTTTTCTATGTAAACGAATTTTACAAAAATATTTAGGATTATTTTCTTCAAATGAATATTTGAATTCAATTGTTGTGTTTGATTTATATGTAAGAGAAAATGATGTTGATGTTACATCTATGCATATTGATTTGGGTTGTGGGATTGAATCAGAACGCTGGTTGTTAATGGTAGTTTTGTTAGCCCTTGGCGTACCATGATATATCTCGCTGGCAGAGTGCTTAGGAGATGCTAGGCCCGTGTGATGGCCCATGCATGTGGGTCGAAGGGATGGTAATTTGTGACAATTGTACTCACACTTGTTTTCTTGGGCCTTATGCCTGTGCTTAATTCATGGCTTCTGCTGTGCTTGTTTCATGGCTTTCAGCCGTGCTTGTTAGTTACTTACCCTCGTGAACTGTGTGCCCATGCTTGTTGGTTATTTACCCTTGTGGATTTTGTATTCACACTTGTTATTCATTCTGATAAAGTCTTGCAAAAAGAAATTTTGAAATTTCTATTATGTTTTACCAAACCTATTAAACAAGTTTGGTTCTCATGAATGGATTTCTTTATAATAAATGATGCTACTTTTAACTACTTGAAGCGAGTGTGATAGTTGGAAAGTCAAACTTTATTTTTGTGTTGTCATCCTATGAATATGCTTTCAAGTCAAGTATTTGAATGAAATTATTTTGTGAGAGTTATGCACTTTTGCCATACTAAATGACTATTTTAGTTAAATTCTTGATTATTCCATTTATGTTTCTTTCTTTTATTTCCTTTAATATTAAAGTTGCGACGTTATTCATTGAAAAATATATTTTTAGCCTCAGGTAATATAAGTTGAAATTGTATATCGAGGTGTTAGTAGAGGCCTTTTATCGCTAAAGTGGAGTGGAAAAATTATTCAAAACAAGTTTTTCTTGATGTAAATTTTAACCTTGCATTAATTTCATGGCCTGGTCCTAACTGCTCCAAGTATAATATAGGTAGGATTCTTGTCTTTCTTTAAAGATTGCGTATATGTTGGTAGGGAGCGAGATCCTTTTATTTGATTATTATTGTCCTTTGTCATACATTTTAGGAAGTCTTATTTACATGAAAGTTCTATTAAAAATTTTATAAGAAATTTATTGTTTTGTTTATATGAAATCAGTTAAAGACAATACATTTTATATCAAAAAAAATATATACCTATAGTTTTGCACGGACGAAAATATATTTGTTTGAGGCTTAAGGGATATGGGTTTTACACACATATTCTGTGCAATCATGCCTTAAATTTTTACAGCATGACAAACTTTATGCTTCTTTATTTTATTGTATTACAATGAGAGGGTGCCCTTTGAGAAATTGCTTGACAATTACTTCTACCCATGTAATTAATTACTTCACTAGTGATGTGAAAGAATACCCTCATCAACTAGCTGAGATGATAGGGTTAGGTAGTGACATTGAATTTCCTCAAGTTGGTGTAAGTCTTCTATATCCAAATAGTTCTTTGGTGAACAATAATGTTTGATAGACACATGATCCATTCAAAATAACTCTATTTAAAGAAAAATAGAAAAGAATACATTATTTAGCTACCTATATTCTATTTTTAATTATCACCCAAGACCATGTTAATTCTGTAGCATCATATATTGTGAATGATTTATATTAGTGGCATTATGACAGATTCAGACTATACTAGACTTTGATTGTGGATTTAGTAGCTTTGGAGTTCATGTAGCCTTGCTAAATCTAATGGCAATTTGTATTGCAGCATATGAGGCTGCTAGTAGCCCGGTTCAATTGCCGCTTGACAGGGGTCCTCCTATAATGATTGACAACTTTATTACAAGACAACTTCCATGTCCTTTGTTATCATTTGATATGATTCTTTGCGCTTTGAGTGGTAAAATTCGTTTGACATCTTACCAAAATTCAAATTCATTTCTTTCTTAGATTTTCTTGCTTGCTTTTTACCTGCAAACTACTTTTTCCTATTTATTTGCCTTACCTACCGATGAATGTATTCATCATTCATTAATTAAAGTTGAAGGTTGGGGTTTTAGTTGTCAAAAGTTGTTCTAGATTAAGGTTAGACAAAAAGAGAACAGACTGATTTTGAGGTGCTACATCATTAGTGTTGTAGGATCTAAGAATATACGCATATATGATAAGTTCTCTACATGGAAAAAAGAAGTTATTCAACCTTAGCAACGCTTAAAATAATATATATACATATATATATATATATATATATTTATGGTGGATGGATGATCAATGGGGAAAATGTTTGAGGCTTTGAGATTTGAGTTGAAACATGGTACAAAAACATCCAAAACTAGATTTACAGCTGATGTCAATTTAATTTCAATGTTACTGAAAATTTTTTGCAAGTTTTGATTGATGCTTGTTGCTTTTCTTGAGTCAGCAAGGGGGGAGATACAAGGTGAAATCTTATTGATATGCAACATATTTATTTATTGGTGTAGTAGCCCAAGTCAGTGTCAGTGTTTGACACTACTGTCAAATAACACCAAAATTAATAAAAACTTGATTTTACAATAAAGCGCAACCTAGGTCGTCTCTCTAAGAGTCAATAGAGTAACTATTTGAATTATGATTATGAAAAGGTAAATAATGGGGAGATTTTTTTTTATGATGAAATTAAAACTAAATTAGAATTAAATAAATAGAGGAAATTCAAATAAGAAAATTACTAAGAATAAGCAGCGCAATCAATCACAACCCAATCACCTAAATTTAATCTTATTTGTCTGCAAAATAAATTAATTTTATTCAGCTTTATTATTCTGGTTTTATTAATATATATTTCTCAAACTATCATTCAAGAATTAAACAAGAAATTAAGTTATAGATTAATTGAAATCTCCCTTAACCCACAACCTAACAATTGTTTCATGTTTGCCACACCAAAAACAAAGCATGAGTAATCACTCAAGTCAAGTCAAATTACTCTTAAGTTACTATATCAATCGATTATAGTAAGTAAAACCTCATATAAATTTATAACCTAAAAATTACACAATAAAGTTACTCTAATCAGCAATAGCAATTAAACCATAAAATTTAGAGGTAGAGAGAAGAAGAGCAAATTGAAATAAAGCTAGAATAAAATCTTCCTTGAATATCAAAGACTCTGATTAAAATTTAGTATCATGGTTTGTGATTGATCACACAAAAAAATTTAGCTCTTCATAAGACTAAAAATCAAATAATATAAGATGAGAAATTGAGAAATTATTGCCTCAATAGCTGAAGAACAGAACAAAAGATGCGATGCCCCTCTTTCTTTGTAAAAGTTGTCAAGTCATGATTTATGTATCTCCCTATTTGCGTCTTCTGTGCGTGCTTTTATAGCAAAATAATAAAACTATTTTAAATAACCCTAATTAAAAACTACAGTAAATAACCCAAAATAAATTTAAACAAAATTTTAAAGATTTAATTCTTGATTTGATCTCCAAGCATGCCCATATTCTTCTTATCCAATATATTCTCTATCAATATCTTTCAAATTGAATTTAGAAAATCTGCACAAATAAAATAAAATTAAATAGCACCTGTGCAAAATATTAAAAATATTATTTATATTTTAAAATCAAAGATTTAGTTAGTTAAAATCCTAAAACTGAATATTGGCTAATAAAATTAGATAATATCTAATTAAACTCAATTAGCCTCAAATAGATATTTAAAAGTCTAAATTAAAAGGATAAAATATATTAAATTGTCATTTATCAGTGTCACTATTGCTGTCTCTATTTTTTAGAGCATAAGTATTTGCTCACTGAGTCCACTGTGAATGCTATGGGTTTGGGGTATTGGTACCTAATCTTTATGGAATTTATTATGCTGTTGTCATGTGAGAATAAATGTTGATGAAGGAGGTGGAATTAGTTATGTAAAAAAACATAAAATAGGGATAAGGCCAACAGGTACTAGCCCTTGTTTAGTCAAGAAATTGGTGATCTTTTTTGGTCATTTTTTTGACAACTTTTACAATGGCCTTTATGTGTTACTATATTTGTAGTAACCTAACAGAAGGTTGAAATCACTAGTTCTTTACCACCAAGTTAACGTATAACCTAATCTTGTTTGGTATTGTTAAGGTTACAAAGTTTGCAAATGGAAACCATAAAAGAAGCACTACAAGAAATGTGGTCACCAAACATAAAGAATGCATGGGGAGAGCTTATGATCATTTAGTTGCTACCATTAAAGCTGAAATGAAACCTTCCTCTTAGGCATTAGTATACATTAAAGAATTGTGTGCAACTGCACTAGTAATTGAATGTGTTTAATGGGAAAATTTTGAGTCCTATTGAATTGTTTTGTTTTGTTTTATTTTGTTGGTTTTGACTATTGGTGGTTCTATATTGATTTGTCATTAATAGAATATCTATCACACCTCAATACTAAGGTATGATCAGTATGGAATGTGCAATGGACTCACATTCCATAAGCTTTAATTATCTAGAAATTAATCTGAATTAGCGATATATGCAAGTTATATATAATAGTAAAGTTCTTAAAGTTTTAAAGTTTTTGTAGAAATTTCAGCAGAGTCTCCTTATAGTTTGGACCTTCTGAAATTTCTACAACAACAATAGAACCTGCCAACTAGACCAGCAAGGAGAGTAACTCCATTCTAGTAATTTTCACAATAACAAAATAAGATTAGGATCTAACTATGGTCTATGTGAAGCATTAACTTGTAATTTACAAAATACAATATAAGATTTCACCAAGAAAGAGTAATCACCATTTGCGTCCTTTATCCAAAAAGCAAGAAGGGCTCTCAATGGTCAGTTGGAGGCGCATGGCCAGTTACAATATCTGAGATAAAAAATTTTACTAGTGAGTAGCGTCCCAATCCAAATTTTAATAAAGAAAATATATAAAGATAATAAATAACAAATTTAACTTCAAATAATTTAATGAAATAATGAATTATCTAAAATTGAAAAAAAATAATGGTTTTCATAATAGTGTGACTGTGAATTTAGACAAGGCTCATAGAATCACATATGTATATTAAAAATTTTACTACTCACAAAATATAAAGACTTATAATAAACACAGTTTGATAAAGTACTTTTAGAAAATTTTCAAAAAATGATAAATTTTAACTTGAACTTCTAGGAGGGTTTATTGGAACGAATAATAAGTGTGGACACACAGTCCACAAGGGTAAATAACCAATCAAGCATGGACACATGCATAGTCTATGAGGATAAGTAACTAGTCAAGCACAATCAAAAGCCATGAAACAAGCGTGGTAGAAGCCACAAACCAAACGTAGTCTTAAAGCCTGCGAATACAAGCATGAATATGATACTCACGAATAACCATCCCTCCGTTCCATGTGCATTCACCATTATAAGGGACTAGCACCTCCTATAAGCACCCTGCTAGCTAGGTGTACCATAGTATGCTAAGGGCTAATGGAACTGCCGTTAGCATCTAGCATTCCAAGCTCAGTCTTCCTCAATAAAATCAAACATATATGGAGCAAGAAAACTTTTAAAAATTTCTTTATCAACTACCATTCAACCATTAATTCTCATTACCCAAATTCATTTTCATATTAAACATAAAATTAAATAATTAGGTTGCAATAATGTAAATTCTTCGTAAAATCAAGACATAATTATTATAGAAATTGAATTGAAATGATATTTAGACAACTTATAAAGGAATAATAATAAAAATTTAAAACAAAGGAATTTAAAAAAAAAATGCTAAAATTTTATTTGGAATGCTACTCACTCACCTGAGTTTTTAGAATCTTAAAGTCAAATTCCCATAACTCCTTGCTCATTCCGATGGTGCCCAACATTAATCTAACACATAACATAACAATCGTCTTGTTATTATGAATATTTATAATTTCTTTAGGCTTTTATTATAGACTTTAACAATCTTATTTCCATCCATAAATCTTTCAACTATATTTACAATTACCAAGCCACGAGAACATGCACCATACTAAATGATGAAGCAAACATCCAATTAAAACTGATAATTTCCATCTTCTAATTTCTTTTATAAAGTTCTAGCTCAATATATACTAAAATAGTATCTAATACACACCACCCAATCATTTCTACCACCTTAAAACAATAATATAGGGAAGCAGAGCACTGTTTCGGTCATTGAAGAAAGAGGAGTAAATCGCACAATAGACTAGAATCCACACTCACGAAAGAAAGGAGAATCAACATATTAGCTTGACCAACACGTAGTAATAGCTGCTACTCACACACACAACTCACGGACAGCATGAAAAGGAAAAAAACTACAATCCATACAGCCCAAGAGAAGAAGATAGAATAAACTTCATGGGGCCAAAAGAAGAAGCAAGATATTTAACTTTCTTCGCGCATGGATGCTCAGTAGGTGAGGATGAAGGAAACAAAAATTATTTTTTTCTACTCACTACCGATTGCCCTTGACAGAAAAGAATGATGGAAAGCTGTAACCCCCTCCCTCCACCGTGATAGTCGAACGAAGTTGGAGAAGAGGAAGAAGGTGACAGCTGAACAAAGAAAAAGAAGAGGAAGACAACAAACCAATGGCCAAGAAAGAAGGAGAGTACTACTCACCTCTTGTTGATACAAACAACACGGTAACATGTAAGAAGAATCAGCAGCTCACTCTACTATGGCTGGCGAACACGAATGGAAAACATGGTAGCAAACGAAGCAACAATAGTGAAGAAAAACCCCCAGCCGATAGCGAGCTCATAAAGTTGATAAGAATGGAAGAGATGAACCAACTATAAAAGCCTAGAGAAGTGTATAAGGGCGGTGGAGAAAAGAAAATGCAAAGCTTTGTTTTTTATTTATGTAACCGAGATGAATCAGTGCAAAAGAAGCAATGGAAAAAAATTACAAAAAAGAGCACAAGAGAATCACAATGAAAGGCACAAAAATAAATTATAAGAAAGGACACAAAATTTTCTATAATTTAAAACCAAACTTCTACTAAAACAAATTTGGATTATGGATCCTTGCGAAAGTTTCTAACATAATTTCCTATAAACTACCCTTTTCTTTTTTTTTTTGTTGATACAAACTACCCTTTTTAATTGCTATAAAACTTATTTAAATAAAATACTCATTAGGAAAATATTTGTTCAATTTAAAATTTAGGGTCATTACAATATTTTTATGGATATAAAGATGATATTAATTTATGTAATGATAAAAGGAGGGTCCTGTTTTTTGGATTGGAGGTGTAATCCAATCCTAAAATAATGCCCCTATTTTTTTAAAAAAAATGCTACTTTCTTAACTGGTTATAATCATAACTAGTGTATATAATATAAATATCTACACTGGTTACTTTTCAACCAGTGTAGAAATATAGATATTTACACTAGTTATGACCATAACTAGTGTAGATATATATCTACACCAGTTATGATTTGATAATCGGTGTACATAATTATCTTGTTTAAAGAAAAAAAAATTTGACTCCCATTTTGAACTCTTATCTACATCGTTTAACCAAACGGTGTAGATATTATCAATATCTACACTAGTTGTGTAACCGGTGTAGATATAGACAGGGTTTTTATATTAGTCTTATCTACACCGTTTATACAACCGGTTTAGATAACTAATTTTAACTAGTGTAAATAAATTTTTTTGCACTAGTTAGGACCAAAGGAGTCAATTGAATGAAGAAAATAGTTGTTTTTTAACGGTGTCCTTTCTTTTCCTTTCCTGTAAAGTAAATCTAATCCTCTCCGGCATACAAAATAGCTGAACATAGTTTAATTACTTGATTGATTGATTAAATTAATATTTAAAATTTACATCTTTGAATTTGAATATGGTTAAGTGAAAATATATGCATTCTCTGTTTTTACTATTTTTCTGGATATAAAACTGAATACCAATTAACTAAACAAAGTATTGTTACAACAAAACAAGACAAATTAACTCTAATATCCTTTATCATTCTCCAAGTCAAGTACGAAGGTGGAGAATGATCAAGAATAAAAAAATTATCAACTAAACTAAAAAAAAAAAATAGCCAAAAGGCGTGCATGCTTAATTTTTTTCCCTATACATGTGACTCAAATAAACGACACAGTTACTATGCACTAAAGCTCTCGTTGTTGGAGAAACTCTATTCAAAACGTTTATATTGATTTCTCACAAATTCAGTGTTATAGGGAAAGACTAAAGATCACCTCTCGCCATTGCTAGATGATTTTGCGTAATAGAACCCCTCCAATCTCACGATAAGGTTATTCAGTCTACAAGCCTCTATTTATAACCTACCATCAAGATTATTTTATTATTAATTTACACTAAGTAAATCTCTAAACCTAAATAAAATCAAATGGCTTAGGCCACATTTAGGATATTTTATTATCCTTAATAATATCTCATCACTCAATGATATCTTAAACTAAGATATTAGATTTAAATCAATTTGTATATGTATATAAGGGTTAAAGTGCATTTTTATTTATGCATTTTGCTTCAAGGAGTGCCAGGCACCCTATACTAATAAGTGGGACACTTTTTCCCTTAAACCATTTTTTAGAGGAGCAAAATCCCCTGTCATTAGTGATCCATTAATAGAGGGGGATTTTTGCTTCTTTATAAAATGGTTTTAGGAAAAAGATGTCACATTTACTAGTACAAGGCGCCTAGTGATTCTTGAAGGAAAATATAGTGAAAAATGCACTTTGACCCCCTAAAATATGGAAATAATAATGAGATCTTGCAAAATGTTAAAATTATTCTCAAGTCCCTAGCAACCTTTCAGACATTAATGATTCTTTTGTGAAATAATAAAATACCCATAGTTTAAAAAAAAATATTAGTGACCACTTTAGTTTAAGTAACAACTACCTTTTTTCCTAGCAATGACTAGAATGGAACAATTAATTACAACTTTTCTTGTGCAAATTTTTTATTCATTGAAGTCTAAATGTTGTAAATATCTTCAGTTTAAGTAATGATTACTTTTCTTGTGACAATGACCAAAACAGAATAAGCATTTATAAAGGGGAAGTTGTAATTACTTATTTCATTTTAGTCATTGCTAGAAGAAAAGTAGTCATTGCTTAAGCTAAAGTAGTCATAGATTTTTACTTTTAAGTTAAAGTGCATTTTACCCCTGTACTTTCCTTCAAGGAATGCTGGGCATCTTATGTTAATAAATGAGCTATTTTTCCTCCTAAATCATTTTTTAGAGGAACAAAAATTCCCCCTCTGTTGGTAATCTATTAACGGAGGGAGATTTTTACTCCTCTGAAAAATAGTATAAAGGGAAAAATGCCTAACTTAATAGTACATGGTACATACCGCTCCCTAAAGGAAAGTACAAGGGCAAAACTGGACTTTACCCTAAATATAAATATATTATAATATATAATATATAATAAAATATCTAACACTAGTTTCTTCAACAATATCTCTGAAAGGATAACTTCCATCGATGTCTCTGATCAAGAGATTGATAAGGTTCAATGTAGTTAGTTAGACCATGCATGAAGATACCACTGCAACCACTATCCACCTGTGGCAGTACAGATTCATTTGTCTCAAAACTATGACACAGATCCAATTTATATGCTCTTAAAAAAAAAATCTTAGGAAATTTTAATTTCCATAGATAATAGTTATAAAATTAAATAATAATTATCTATATATGAACTTAAAAGGACTTCTTTATATTATAATGTTCAAGTTGTATTGATTCTATTATACTAAAATATTATTATAATTAACTATCGAAATAAATAATTCAAATTTTTTTAATTTGAAAATTCATTTATTCTTGTTTTTAATCACAAACATTGAAAATAACTAAGTTAATTGTTTGAAAGTTTGAATACTTTACAAGTAATGTGTATATCTACAAGTAGTTTATCATCCATGTTGTAATATACATCATGCTCTGGTATTTTGCTGAATATATAAAGGATGAAATAGTATCATTAAGTTTGTGGAGAAAAAAGTAAAACATTTTTATTATTTACGGTGAGAAAAAATTGTTGACTGTTTAACCTCCTGCAAAAGAATCTATAGCATGATATCACTAAACTACTAGTCGGCTTATTAAGGGGGAAAAAAAAACCTAAACTAAACTATTAGTGGGGTAAATGTCCAAACATAACCAAATAGAGAGTGAAGCGCATAAAAGTCCCAATGAACGAGAATATGCCTAAAGAGGACTCCTTAAGCAATTCCCACAAGGATTATAAGAATTTTTTGAAAGCTAGTTATTGAATCAGTCATAATTAATTGGTTAGATAATGGCTGAACCAATTATAATTGAATTGTTACGTATTTTAAAGTTTGCATGGTAACATATGATTGTACAAACATCACAAAAATCTGCAATAATAATTTCTAGAAGCATAAATTTTAAAAAGTCATGTTCAGTTCATTATTCATTTCTACATATTATAGAAGAAATTATAGAATAAACAAACCGGCCTTGCATATATATGTGGTTGTAGCAATTGTACGTGTATTCTAATTAAGAAAGATGAGAGGTAGAGCATAATCAAGGCTTGATCTGGCAATAATTTGAAGACATTCTCTTTCTCATTCTTGGAGGAATGGAATTTGGTTGTCCTTTCTTTTGGGAGCTCATTTCCTACCTGTCAATTATAAAGAGCTTACACTCAAACAAACATTCCACAAATGTCCTTATTAGCCATGAATGGAGTTCAATTTACCTTCCCTTTGGTCTTCATCTCTTCTAACTTCTTGGTATCGCAAGGCATATAGCCCCTCTTATCTGTATTTCCAAAACAATGTTTAAAGACTTAAAGCCACAATACATATAAATCCCTTCAACTTTAGACTAGTTGTGTATAATTCGTCTTATCTCTAAAAGCTTAAAACTAACACCTTGATTTGTACAAGAGAATAATAAAATGACCTTGGAAGGAAGAAGTTAATCTTTGAAGGCATTCGGGAGAGCATAAGAAGATGCCTAAGATGTTACTTTTAAACTTAATTTTAATTTAAACATGAGAGGGTTATATGCAAGTTGCCAAATATAAGAGTTATATTATAATAGAAAGCTGAATCAAATACTCTTGAATGAAATATACGTCGCTAAACAAATGTAACAGATTACAGCAACTCTAATAGAGCAGAGTGATTCAACTAATACATGTTACCCAAAGTTCTGGGGTGATACATGGGTTGTCCAAAGAAAAAATAAAAATAATAACGAATCAAAAAACCAAGACTTTGTATGAAAAACTTGGACAACCAAGATCTCTCCTCAAGAATGAAGAATAAGCATTTAGTACTCATAGGGGTGGACCCATGTTGGTCCTTGGGGAACTGGCTTAGCTTTTATTTATTTATTTATTTATTTTTTGTTTCTCAAGGTATCCCCACAGCTAGCATCCGTGAGATTAATTTTTTAAGAAATCTTAATGTTATTTAAGGGGTTGTCTTATCTCAAAGATACTTTTCCAAACACAACTACTTGATTAGCCTAGTTTAGATTTAAAAGAAAGCTCTAGGAGCACTCATGGAAATTTTATTTTAAGTTGATGTATGTTTTGGTTGCAAAGCTTACAATGAAAAATAACTAAACCAAACATTTTTTCTTCAAATAAATTAGGCATTCTATGTTCTTATGATTCATAAATGAGGTATGACCTTTGACAATACTGTATTGTCCCTAATCATATCTCCTACATTTTTTCCCTAATCACATGCATCTCACATGTATTTGACGGTTGATAACAAAAACACAATAGTTGAGAGAAAGTTAATTTTTAACATAACAAGGAGATGAAAATTAAAAAAACTAAAACAAAGCTAAATTATTGTCCAGGAATTGCAGCAAGTTAATCTTATCTCTCTTAAAAATCCACAAGGCTAGAGATGTGACATTGAAAACTGTACGATTTTTTTTTTAAGAGAATACTTTTGTAACTTGGACAATTCCTCATGTTAATTTTAAGATTGACAGATTTTGCACTATGATTATAATAGTCAATTATATATGCCTCGGTCCTTCATCCTAATTTTAACTGTTATGGTCTTTTATAATAAATTTTAGTAGTATTAGCTCCCTCTCCCTAATTTTCCATGAAAAAGAATAACCACTCGCTCCATTCCATTCTTCTAAATTAAATCGTTTCACTAATTCTTTTCCTTAGTTTTTCTTCCATCATAATTAATTTGCGCATATTCATAAAACTAAAAGCAACTTTAGGTGCACTTACATTATCTTAATTTATATTAAAGCTAGAGGAATAAGATTTTCCCTGGACAAAGACTTCAATAAAATATCTTCGTTTAACGCTGAAAAATAAAAGGTTAATGTACAAATCTGCCTTTGAAGTTTTTATATAAGCACAATTGATATCCTAAAATATTTTCTGGCACAATGTTGACTCAATGTTTTTCAAAACAGTGCAATTTCACCCTGCATTAACAAATTTAGATATCTGATCGTTGGTTGATCAAATTTTGCTTTACTGGCATGTCCACAATGCATCCATATTACATATTTAACTTGATTTGACCCTGATTTTTTAAAAAACAAAAATTTCCCGCTCTAAAATCCATTGTTCATAGATTCAACCCGTTACCCACCGCTGATCCCATGGGCAAAATTGAAGCCTACAGAGCACATTAAAACCACGGAACTGGGTTTAAAGGATTTCAATTCAGATGAACATTTCAGCTCAAATTAAATTGATTTCAAAAGGTTCAAACAAAATCATATTCAATCAATGATTTCAGGAACATGCCTCCACCAAACAGATCTAGAAGACGAGCTATACCCAAATGGCCATGGAGCTCCCCGATAGTGTTGGGAACCACTGAAGGAGAGAGAGGAAGTGAGGGGACTGGACTTGGACGAAATGGAGGGGTAGAGGAGAGAAAAGATGGTTAGATGGAATTAACAGGTGGACCCATGATATTTGGCATGCCATCTGAACATTTCACTGCCAAAGTAGACAATATACTTTAAGATATATCAATTATACCAGCATGAAAACTCAAGGGATATGTATATTTGTACATTAACCCAAAATATAAAAATAATAAATCAAAAAACATCTAGACTTGGACATGTGAGGGATCTCTTTTTTTTTAAAAAAAAAAGTTTCTGTAATGTAACATTTGATAACATGCGAATCTACCGTAAAATGGATGATAAAGATTTATATTAAAACTTATCTTCATACTTAGACGCTTGCATACGCCTAAAATAAATTGAAATGGTTATTGGGTCCCACCATCTTCCATGTATCTTCTTATTTATTCCTAACATTCAACATGAGACATCATCGCAGCGTCAATGAATTCACCTTTGGGAAGAAGGGAGTGTATGTAGTGTGAGGACAGTGGAGTGTCGAGAGAGCTTGAATCCTCATTCTTAAACCAGTGAGCTTGAATCCCTAGTTTATCTAATCCATGTACTGTTTGTAGTCTGTAGTAGTAAAAAGAAAATAATGTTTACCAAAAAAAAAGGTAAAAAACATTTCATTGTCTACAAAAAAGATTAAATTATAACTTGTCAAAAGTATGAACATTAAATGCATATTAGAAAATTTCTTTCTAGTTTAAGACAAATTTACAAGACCCATACCTCTGGCGAGTAGGCATCACTCATTGTTCTCAAATAGACTAGTTTGGCCCATAAAGCGACGCTAATATTTGTGACACATAATTATATTTCGATTTATTATTCTTTCAATTATATTTATCTCTCTTGTTTTTTATAGGACGTAATGTTTGATGAACATGATATTTAATTTATGGGTAAACTTGATGGATTGAGAGATGAAGAGTAAGGCTATATCTAGGAAGATAGAAATGATGGCGTAGTATAGAAAAAAATATTATTAGAGTTTAATTTAGGATATTAAGGTTATTCATTAGGGATATTTAAATAAGGATATTTATCTATTAGAATTAGGATTTATTATTTATTTTGTCATTGTCTTAGATATCATTATCTTGAATATTAGATTTAGGATTTGGGATTTGGAATTTGAATTTAAAGTATTATTATTTTATTACTCTAGGACTTTATAAATAAAGCTACAAGTTTTCATTTGCATCCAGTTTTGAGTATTGAATAATAAGAGTTTTTATTTTCTTGACCTCCTCCCTCTCTCTCTCTCCTTTCTCTTTCTCTCTCTTCTCCTCTCCCTTTCCTGTTTTACATTGCATGGATAACTGTAACATCTTAAGTTTCAATCCAAGAAAACTAGTTACAAATCAAGGGTAAATTAGTAGTTGGTGGATTGATTATGGTTTAGATGTCGAGTTGATATTTTGTGTTGTCTGGATGTTGTGTTGATAGGATTGAAGGATAGAACAGTAATCTAGAGCATAACGTGTAAGCACAAGTGAGATTGACCTCACTGTGCCATGTGTCGTGGCAGAAGCTTCATGTGCCACGGCACATTGTGCAAAAATCACTTAAAGCTGATGTGATCAGCTCATGAAATTAGAAAGGAGAAGTATGAAAAACACATATGAGGAAGTGATGAAACTTGGCTCTATTAGGGCTTACATTATTTAGTGGTTTGGAGTCTACTTTAGCTAGTGACTTGTTGGGTAAGTAACGTGTAGCCCTAAGCTTCATTTTTACTCCATTTTCATTGAATTTCATCGATTGAGAAATCGAATCAAGAAGTTTTAAGGTGTTGAAACCTAAAAGAAGTGTAAAAAAATGGGCTATCGAATACATAACTAAGGTTTTGTGACTAATCTAGAGTTTAATGGTTGAGCTTTGTGAGTTTAAGCTTAAAATAGCCTAAAAGTTAGGTTTAAATGGTAAAATGGGACAAATAAATGAGTTAGGAGGTGGATATAATCAATTGAATGGCCTATAGGGCCAACGACTATAGATAGTGAATAAATAAATTCAAAAGGGTTCTAATTGAACTATTTTATGTGTTAAGAAATTCAGTTTAGCCGAATCAATGCTTATGTGAACTGTTGAGAATTGACTGAGGAACATTGTGTTGTGTAGATTGAGCACCTATGAAGTTTCTCACGGGAGCTTAGTGTGATTGATAACTCTTAGTAGTAAGGTTTAAAGGTAACTAGAGTAACCCTTTTATTTGTTTGATTGTGAAATTATTTACAAGTATATTATATAACTACATGCATTGTGTTATGAACTGATAGAATAGCAATATTGTAAAAGAATATGCATGTGGGTGTCACTACTACAAAACTACTTCACGGGAGCGCTTATTTTTGCCTTATGGGAGCACTTTCAAAGGGCTCCCATATTGTAATAACCCAAGAATTTTAAGCAAAAAAATAATAAAAATAAAAAATTAAACTAAAGTTGGGAATTGTTTGTGTTATTTTTCTGAATTGATTTGGGTTGAAAAGGTACAAAAATAAATCTTTAAAATAAAATAACAATGTTATTATTTGGGCACTAAGATTTAAAGAGCAAACATTGTTGCAAGAGGATCGGTTAGGAGTAGAGAATGTCTCAAGTAAGTGGATAACGTCCCAAATAATTTATTAGAAAAGTTTCTTTTTATCAAGATATTGTTCTCAACAATTCACAATTATATCTATTTATGTATGTGTGAATATGTATATGTATATATTTTTCTAGCATTGATTATTTTTGTTGATTGAATAACTCTATTTCTTGAAATTATGTCACGTGCTTTCAGCATTGATAAAAGTTCTAGTAATCATTTATTTGACAATGATAATCATGGAAATTCATGAAGGAGTTTGTAAGTTTTTATATTAAAAAGAACGGATGTTTATATAATTCATGTGAATCTGATATATGTGGAAAACAGAAAATTTTAATTTGACATTAATTATTTTTCTCGCTTGTTTTAACAGAATAATTTTTTCAAAAGACTTTATACAGAACAATGGTTGCTAACGGCAGTCTCGTTAGCCCTTGGCATGCCATGGTAAATTACTAGCTAGTTTGATTTTTATGAGCTCTATTCTCATGTTTGTTATTTGCAGGTCTTGTACCTATGTCTATTTCATGGCTTTGACCACATCTAGTTAATTGCCCTCATGAACTGTGTGTCCACGTTTACTTCATGGCTTTGGTCGCATCTGGTTACTTACCTTTGTGGACTGTATGTCCACGTTTGTCTTCATGGCATAAGCTGTGTCTAGTATTTGCCCTCGTGGACTGTGTGTCCATGTTTGTTGATTGTTCTTATAAGTTCCTATACATATGAATTTGATTATTTAATAATTTCATATCCCGTTTGTTTTAATTAGCAATATATTTTTAATTACTTTTTTTGCTTATTTGTTTCCTTAAAATTAAGTTATGACAATATTTGATACGATAATTTAATGGTTCAAGATTTTATTTAAAGTTATATAGAATCTTGTTGTTCCACATTTATTTGAATCTTTATGGAGATCGTTGCCTTTTTAACTCACATAATTTTTTTTAACTTTTCTTTTATTCATATCTAATTATTTATTATTGGGACGTTATTTACTGAAAATAATTTTGGTCTCAGATAGTGTAGCTAACATTGAACCATCTGCCAAATATTGAGGAGTTTATTACTGACTAAAGGTGGACAAGCTAAGGATTAAGTATTCTTTTGATGTAATGTTTTAAATTATGAATTTTTTTTTTGTAAGCTTATTTTAGGTGCTCCATATAATCTATAGCTAGAACCTTTATTTTGTTATATATTTTGCTTAGTGGCTAGAAGGAGCTGAACTCTTGATTAATATGATATTTTGTGTAAATTAGTGTGTTGTAGAGTTTTTGAGAGATTCTATTTAAAGAGGAGGTTCTGATGAAATTTCTACAAAAATATTAAAGACTTTTATTAATGCCAAAAATGTTTATGCATGTTCTAATTCAAACTAAAAACATAATTAGGTCTTAGTCATAGAAAGATTAACTGATCCAAGGCTTAAGGGATGTGTGGTGGTTCACATCCTATGTTGGTCACCCTTTATTTTTGAGGCGTGACCCATATCCAGTGCTTCGGTATATACTAAAGTGCTTAATAAGCACTCTGATAGGTTCAATATACGGGAGTGCTTTTATTGAGAGCGCTCCTATAGGTTATTAAAAAAAATTAAGAAATTTGAGACCATATAGGAGCGCTCGTTTTCAGAGCACTCCCATATGTTACCCTACAAGGGCGCTCTCATTCAGAGCACTCCTATAGTATAACTTATGGGATGAGCGCTCCTGTAGGTCATCAAATGAGAGCACTCCCGTATCATAGTTTTTAGGAGCACTCTCCAAATGAGCCCTCCTGTGTGTTTCTATTTTTTTTTTCTTTTACATATCATGTGTAGCTCATTACAAATGACAACTATTCCATAACAATGTCAAAATCCAGCAACAATATAGTTAAACATTAAAAGTTATATACAATTAAATAATTTGAAATTAAGGTTTACTGAAATCAAATTTCTATCTTGTCTAATCTCTAGCTAGTTTAACTTTTTTCATGAGCTCTATTCTTGTGTTTGTTATTTGTGATGTCAGTCTTATATCTTCATCTGTTTTGTGGTTTCAACCGCATCTGGTTAGTTACCCTTGTAGATTGTGTGTCTATGTCTTCTTCATGGTTTCAACCGTGTTTGCCACAGACTATGTGTCCATGTCTGTTATATGTTCTGTATAATCCTCGTAAATAATTCTATTGCATTTGTGGAATATAAACTTCATTGTTTCTAATTAGTAAATAATTCTATTCCTATTTAATTATTTAATCTATTTGATTTCATATAGCTAGGTGATAAATTTTTTATTTATTTTGAATTTAATGGATCAATATTTGTCAAGTTGATTAGCTTATTTAAATTCTTGAATTTCATGGCTCTTTTAATTTTTTATAATTATCTAAACATATCAATTTATATTCTTCAGACCTTATTATTAGGACATTTTCACTGGAAATAATTTTGGTCTTAGATAGTGTAGTCGACATTGAACCTCTTACTAAACATTGAGGGGTCTATTACTAACTGGAATTGGAGGAGTTAAGGATGAAGCTTTCTTTTGATGTAAAGTTTGAATTATGAAATTTTATTTTGTAAATTTATCACTGGGTGCTCCACATAGTCTATAGCCAAGTCTTTTATTTTGTTATATATTCTGTTTGCTAGCTGGAAGGGGTATAACTGCTAATTGATATGATATTTTGTTTGAAACATTTTATTATATATATTTTAGGAGGTCCTATTTACAAGAAAGATGTTGTAGAAATTTCTACAAAAATATTACAGCCTCTGTTATAATGAATATTATCAAGAATATCAAATTTTCAATATAAATCTATATACGTTTTAGAAATAGAAAAAATTCTTGATTTTGGGCTTAAGGGATGTGTGATATGACTCACACCCCATGCTGGTCACCCTCTCTTTTTGGAGTTTGACACCCACATACCTGTTTGCCTGCCCACATGCACGCAGGTAGTCCCCTACATCTAGCCCCACCCACCTACCCATACCTTAAGGGACACCATGAAACTCAGCTGGATATGATCTGCCACCTCGAAACCTTTGAGCATTATATGACGCTATTCATAGCATTATTTAGAGATCTTCAATGTTTGGGAAAAAATACACATTTATCACTAAGCAAAGCTAACATCTTTTTCTTGATCTTTATAGTTTATACTTTTAGAAACGATTCTTGAAGTTTGCACGGACAAATTTGTTAGTTCCTTAGAGTGGATATAGTGTACGAGTATTTTTTTCTTGCACAAAAATTAATTATTAATTAAAAAATAGACTTGTAAAATGGTGTGTGAAAATTTGTAAATAATAATAATAATAACATTCTTAAGTTATTTTGATCAAAACTACATTTTGACCAAATCTAGCTAATGAAACACATTCCATTCCATTTTTTTTTGTTATTATGAGAGTGTTTGATTCAACAAACTAATAAATGGGCTTAGTTGAAAAGTGATTGGAATTAGTTAGGTAATATAACATTATATGAATGTAATGATGAAGCGTACAAGAAACTCTTTACCTACATTTACAATGTTGGAGAAGATATTGGCGCATTTAATTATCAACTTGTTGGAGAAGATGCAAAGGCCACATATCAATATTGCCCCACTTCCTCTGTGCTAAAGACATATGAGTTTACTTAACTTGGAAATACAACACTCTTTGATTATAAAATGAAATATATTCTAAGAATTGTTAGAGAGACTAATGCATTTCAAGAACATTAATAATGCAACTATTTAATATAGCTAACTCAATTGTAGGAGGTGGTTAAGGGTGACAGAAATACCACTTATTTTCATAATCTAGTAAAGAAAAGAGTCCAAAAGGTATTTTTATTTGCAATGATGAGATAAATTAAAATCTCATTTGAAGTGTTAAAGAAGAGGACGTTAATCTCCTTGCACAAATGTAAAATAACATTTAAAAATATTCAAACATATCCTTTGCCTATTCTTCATAAGCAAAACAAAGCATTTAGATACAGATTTGTCTAAGAGCTTCTTTTCCGGTATACCCTTAAGGACATCTTGTTATAAAAAGCAAACCCTATAAAGTTCTAGCAACTATTAAAACACTTAACTTTATAAGAACTTTTCTCATCAACTATTGTAAAACCAAGTATTGCTTCAAGCTACACTACTTTCTCCACTATTTTTTAGGATTGTAAATTTGTGATCTTCCTTTCTTCATATATTTGTAGTCTTATCCTCTTGTTATTATGGTAAACCTAAATCATTGACACTATTTATCTTTGCAAATGCCTAAAGAAAAACCAAAATTTTGTCATAATTCATACATATTTTTTAAGGTTTCAATCATTAGATTTTATTGCTCAATATATTGTTTTGCTCAAATGTGAATTTTAAAATATTATAAAGTAAAAAATTAATAAATTTTCACCTCTACCACTAATAAGACAAAAAGAATTATTTTAATAAATTTTTTTAGCATTTAATAAGGATAAAAAAAAGTAAAGACAAACATAGAAAATAGTGAAGTATCCTATCAATTAGATAAAAAAAAATCTTCTCTTTCTATCTTATAAATATACACTAGTGCAAAATAGTCCTTTTACACCCTCATATCTACACCGATTCATGTGCATACAGTGTAAAAATAAAAGGCAGTGATATTTTTGTAAATAAATACAAAGTTTTTAGGTAACTGGTGTAGATATTAATATGTACACCGGTTATAATACATTACTGATGTAGATGTCTATTATATTTTAATTTTTTTATCTTAGCGAGATATCTGCACTAATTATAAGTTATAACCAGTGTAGTTATATATTCTAATTTTTTAGAAATTATTTCAATTGGTATAAATCATATGAATTCCACCCTAAATTTCCTCAGGTCTCGATCTTATCTCTAAACCCTAGCCTTCTCATCTTATCCTATTCTCTTCTCTTCAAAGCTAAAGCCATCCCTCACTGTTGCGAGATCACTGCTCGTTGATTAAAGTGCATCACTAGTTTGAAATCGCCATTATTGCTTGTTGGTTTGAATTGCTCCTTCCTATCACTAGTTCAAACTTGTTATCACTCTTCGTCTCCTAATCTCCATTACCATTCTTCTTGTTCTACTTCTTAAAGTTTCTGATATGTTGACGTTTAGGTAAAATATTATGAATCTTTAGCTTCTAAGTTTTGCTTCAAAGTTTTGAGGGTTAAATTGAGCCGCTTGTTTCAAATTTCATTATTATTGTTTATGTGATTTTTTTTTGTCTTCCTTGTTTCAAAGTTTTGTTTCTTCATTTATGTGCCATAACTTTGTAATAACCCATATTATAATAATAAAGCTAGATCAAATAATAAGATAATTTTATTGTATTTTTATAAATTGTTGGGAAAAAATATAATAACAACATGCATTGGTGGTTTAGTGGAATTTTTATTGGTCCTTATCATTAAAGTCTTGCATTTGAGATTTTTATTTTTTTATTTTTTCTTCTGTTACTTGAAATTAGAATTTTTGCCCCTTAAAAAGAAAACAACAAAAGATGAAAATGGAAGATATAAATCGGGTTTCCTCTTTACCTCTGTTTTTTTGAAATTTCCAGACCAGCCACGAGAGAGAGCTTAGATCTTCCCGTATTTGACTTTCCTCTGCTTCTTCCACCATTTACTGTCATTACCGGTGATGTGGATGTGCCGGAAAAGAAATTCTCACCTTCTCCTCCGTTATTCCTTGCTGTCATGGTCTGTTGGTTCGTGTTGCTATGTGTTCCCTTTTTCTTTGATTTGTGTGGCTGAAAACTCATCTCCATTCCTATATGTACTGTTATGGGGTAGCGTATCAGGTTTTTCCATTCCCACGCATCACCATCATCCTCCTCATCATTGCTCTGTCTCCCGCGTTGTCTCTTTACTATTGGTATGTGTGAGAAACTGAGTCACATGAGGCTGTGGGTGATTATAAAAAAAAAACTCCTTCTCGTTCCTTCTTTGTTAGTGGGTCACTATAGGTACTGCCAGGGGTGCGTGAGCTTCTTCTTCCTTTACTTCTGTCAACTCTTTTCCTCTTCCTCTTCTCTGTCATTGCCAACTCAAGTTTGAAGCTCCAAACTTTGCTTCTTGTTAATTCCATGTGTGTGCATTTTATTAGTTGTAGTTGAAAAAAGTGTTCCTCTTTGTTGGATTTGTGTGTGTGGGTGAAATATGATAATTTTGAATTTTAAGTCTTCCTCTTTAACTTCATGAACTATTTGAAGTTATGTGTGGTAAAAATCTAAGTACATTAAATTTATTCAAGTATTAGCATCCTATAATTATTAGAAAGGAATTGTTGGGATGAGATTTGCATAGAAGAGTTAGTATAAAAAAAAGAAGAAGAAAAAGAAAGAAAAAGATTCATGCTTGCAAAATGTTTGATAAAATGCTCATCAGGAGGGTTTTGCTTGATTATCATTTCTTTTATTTTTATTAAAAAATAGTAAGAAGAATGATTGTTTTGAGGTGCTGTTTGGTTGAATTTAACTTGAAAATTTGCAAGTAAAGATTTATTATGAAACTATTTTGGGACAAATGAAATTTGTGGAGTTGTATTGTTGATGATTTGTAAATCATGATGTTGCTTTTATGAGTCATTTTGGGATGCCATAATAGCTTCGATTAAATGTGGGATTGTAGCATTTTCAAAATATTAGAATGATAAAAATTTGGGTGTGCATGCATGTATATACCTTGATTAAAATTTAGCTATTTGTGCCTGAGGTGAATTGGATGGATAAGTATAATATAAACAAAGTCTTGGATAGGAAAGTGTGTATATATATATATATGTAAAGTACTATAAGGATCGAAGGACTTAAGGTATAAATTGGATTGATTTAAGAATTTAATGACTATGGAGAAATCCTTATGCATAGGTCTTGATTTAAGAGTTTCAAATTTATTATAGTTATATTTTTCTTTTGTTAATATGGAAGAAAATTTTATAAGGTTTGTTGAGAGTCCATTAAGATGGAAAAGGGAAATCATTGTTGATGTGGCAAGGAAGATTTGTTTAAAGCTGTGAAGTGTGACTTTTAATATTTGAGAATACCATAAGTGAATAGCATCCCAATGGTTTGTTGTCAAACTTATTTTATTGAACATATTACTTGAGCATATTTATATGACACATCCTTTATTTATATAAACCTTTTGATTTCTTAAAAATAAATGATACAATTTTTTTATTAAATTCCTTAATCGCTTATGATTTTAATTTTATTATTGATAATCGAACTTGGAAATGTTTTCTATGTAAACGAATTTTACAAAAATATTTAGGATTATTTTCTTCAAATGAATATTTGAATTCAATTGTTGTGTTTGATTTATATGTAAGAGAAAATGATGTTGATGTTACATCTATGCATATTGATTTGGGTTGTGGGATTGAATCAGAACGCTGGTTGTTAATGGTAGTTTTGTTAGCCCTTGGCGTACCATGATATATCTCGCTGGCAGAGTGCTTAGGAGATGCTAGGCCCGTGTGATGGCCCATGCATGTGGGTCGAAGGGATGGTAATTTGTGACAATTGTACTCACACTTGTTTTCTTGGGCCTTATGCCTGTGCTTAATTCATGGCTTCTGCTGTGCTTGTTTCATGGCTTTCAGCCGTGCTTGTTAGTTACTTACCCTCGTGAACTGTGTGCCCATGCTTGTTGGTTATTTACCCTTGTGGATTTTGTATTCACACTTGTTATTCATTCTGATAAAGTCTTGCAAAAAGAAATTTTGAAATTTCTATTATGTTTTACCAAACCTATTAAACAAGTTTGGTTCTCATGAATGGATTTCTTTATAATAAATGATGCTACTTTTAACTACTTGAAGCGAGTGTGATAGTTGGAAAGTCAAACTTTATTTTTGTGTTGTCATCCTATGAATATGCTTTCAAGTCAAGTATTTGAATGAAATTATTTTGTGAGAGTTATGCACTTTTGCCATACTAAATGACTATTTTAGTTAAATTCTTGATTATTCCATTTATGTTTCTTTCTTTTATTTCCTTTAATATTAAAGTTGCGACGTTATTCATTGAAAAATATATTTTTAGCCTCAGGTAATATAAGTTGAAATTGTATATCGAGGTGTTAGTAGAGGCCTTTTATCGCTAAAGTGGAGTGGAAAAATTATTCAAAACAAGTTTTTCTTGATGTAAATTTTAACCTTGCATTAATTTCATGGCCTGGTCCTAACTGCTCCAAGTATAATATAGGTAGGATTCTTGTCTTTCTTTAAAGATTGCGTATATGTTGGTAGGGAGCGAGATCCTTTTATTTGATTATTATTGTCCTTTGTCATACATTTTAGGAAGTCTTATTTACATGAAAGTTCTATTAAAAATTTTATAAGAAATTTATTGTTTTGTTTATATGAAATCAGTTAAAGACAATACATTTTATATCAAAAAAAATATATACCTATAGTTTTGCACGGACGAAAATATATTTGTTTGAGGCTTAAGGGATATGGGTTTTACACACATATTCTGTGCAATCATGCCTTAAATTTTTACAGCATGACAAACTTTATGCTTCTTTATTTTATTGTATTACAATGAGAGGGTGCCCTTTGAGAAATTGCTTGACAATTACTTCTACCCATGTAATTAATTACTTCACTAGTGATGTGAAAGAATACCCTCATCAACTAGCTGAGATGATAGGGTTAGGTAGTGACATTGAATTTCCTCAAGTTGGTGTAAGTCTTCTATATCCAAATAGTTCTTTGGTGAACAATAATGTTTGATAGACACATGATCCATTCAAAATAACTCTATTTAAAGAAAAATAGAAAAGAATACATTATTTAGCTACCTATATTCTATTTTTAATTATCACCCAAGACCATGTTAATTCTGTAGCATCATATATTGTGAATGATTTATATTAGTGGCATTATGACAGATTCAGACTATACTAGACTTTGATTGTGGATTTAGTAGCTTTGGAGTTCATGTAGCCTTGCTAAATCTAATGGCAATTTGTATTGCAGCATATGAGGCTGCTAGTAGCCCGGTTCAATTGCCGCTTGACAGGGGTCCTCCTATAATGATTGACAACTTTATTACAAGACAACTTCCATGTCCTTTGTTATCATTTGATATGATTCTTTGCGCTTTGAGTGGTAAAATTCGTTTGACATCTTACCAAAATTCAAATTCATTTCTTTCTTAGATTTTCTTGCTTGCTTTTTACCTGCAAACTACTTTTTCCTATTTATTTGCCTTACCTACCGATGAATGTATTCATCATTCATTAATTAAAGTTGAAGGTTGGGGTTTTAGTTGTCAAAAGTTGTTCTAGATTAAGGTTAGACAAAAAGAGAACAGACTGATTTTGAGGTGCTACATCATTAGTGTTGTAGGATCTAAGAATATACGCATATATGATAAGTTCTCTACATGGAAAAAAGAAGTTATTCAACCTTAGCAACGCTTAAAATAATATATATACATATATATATATATATATATATTTATGGTGGATGGATGATCAATGGGGAAAATGTTTGAGGCTTTGAGATTTGAGTTGAAACATGGTACAAAAACATCCAAAACTAGATTTACAGCTGATGTCAATTTAATTTCAATGTTACTGAAAATTTTTTGCAAGTTTTGATTGATGCTTGTTGCTTTTCTTGAGTCAGCAAGGGGGGAGATACAAGGTGAAATCTTATTGATATGCAACATATTTATTTATTGGTGTAGTAGCCCAAGTCAGTGTCAGTGTTTGACACTACTGTCAAATAACACCAAAATTAATAAAAACTTGATTTTACAATAAAGCGCAACCTAGGTCGTCTCTCTAAGAGTCAATAGAGTAACTATTTGAATTATGATTATGAAAAGGTAAATAATGGGGAGATTTTTTTTTATGATGAAATTAAAACTAAATTAGAATTAAATAAATAGAGGAAATTCAAATAAGAAAATTACTAAGAATAAGCAGCGCAATCAATCACAACCCAATCACCTAAATTTAATCTTATTTGTCTGCAAAATAAATTAATTTTATTCAGCTTTATTATTCTGGTTTTATTAATATATATTTCTCAAACTATCATTCAAGAATTAAACAAGAAATTAAGTTATAGATTAATTGAAATCTCCCTTAACCCACAACCTAACAATTGTTTCATGTTTGCCACACCAAAAACAAAGCATGAGTAATCACTCAAGTCAAGTCAAATTACTCTTAAGTTACTATATCAATCGATTATAGTAAGTAAAACCTCATATAAATTTATAACCTAAAAATTACACAATAAAGTTACTCTAATCAGCAATAGCAATTAAACCATAAAATTTAGAGGTAGAGAGAAGAAGAGCAAATTGAAATAAAGCTAGAATAAAATCTTCCTTGAATATCAAAGACTCTGATTAAAATTTAGTATCATGGTTTGTGATTGATCACACAAAAAAATTTAGCTCTTCATAAGACTAAAAATCAAATAATATAAGATGAGAAATTGAGAAATTATTGCCTCAATAGCTGAAGAACAGAACAAAAGATGCGATGCCCCTCTTTCTTTGTAAAAGTTGTCAAGTCATGATTTATGTATCTCCCTATTTGCGTCTTCTGTGCGTGCTTTTATAGCAAAATAATAAAACTATTTTAAATAACCCTAATTAAAAACTACAGTAAATAACCCAAAATAAATTTAAACAAAATTTTAAAGATTTAATTCTTGATTTGATCTCCAAGCATGCCCATATTCTTCTTATCCAATATATTCTCTATCAATATCTTTCAAATTGAATTTAGAAAATCTGCACAAATAAAATAAAATTAAATAGCACCTGTGCAAAATATTAAAAATATTATTTATATTTTAAAATCAAAGATTTAGTTAGTTAAAATCCTAAAACTGAATATTGGCTAATAAAATTAGATAATATCTAATTAAACTCAATTAGCCTCAAATAGATATTTAAAAGTCTAAATTAAAAGGATAAAATATATTAAATTGTCATTTATCAGTGTCACTATTGCTGTCTCTATTTTTTAGAGCATAAGTATTTGCTCACTGAGTCCACTGTGAATGCTATGGGTTTGGGGTATTGGTACCTAATCTTTATGGAATTTATTATGCTGTTGTCATGTGAGAATAAATGTTGATGAAGGAGGTGGAATTAGTTATGTAAAAAAACATAAAATAGGGATAAGGCCAACAGGTACTAGCCCTTGTTTAGTCAAGAAATTGGTGATCTTTTTTGGTCATTTTTTTGACAACTTTTACAATGGCCTTTATGTGTTACTATATTTGTAGTAACCTAACAGAAGGTTGAAATCACTAGTTCTTTACCACCAAGTTAACGTATAACCTAATCTTGTTTGGTATTGTTAAGGTTACAAAGTTTGCAAATGGAAACCATAAAAGAAGCACTACAAGAAATGTGGTCACCAAACATAAAGAATGCATGGGGAGAGCTTATGATCATTTAGTTGCTACCATTAAAGCTGAAATGAAACCTTCCTCTTAGGCATTAGTATACATTAAAGAATTGTGTGCAACTGCACTAGTAATTGAATGTGTTTAATGGGAAAATTTTGAGTCCTATTGAATTGTTTTGTTTTGTTTTATTTTGTTGGTTTTGACTATTGGTGGTTCTATATTGATTTGTCATTAATAGAATATCTATCACACCTCAATACTAAGGTATGATCAGTATGGAATGTGCAATGGACTCACATTCCATAAGCTTTAATTATCTAGAAATTAATCTGAATTAGCGATATATGCAAGTTATATATAATAGTAAAGTTCTTAAAGTTTTAAAGTTTTTGTAGAAATTTCAGCAGAGTCTCCTTATAGTTTGGACCTTCTGAAATTTCTACAACAACAATAGAACCTGCCAACTAGACCAGCAAGGAGAGTAACTCCATTCTAGTAATTTTCACAATAACAAAATAAGATTAGGATCTAACTATGGTCTATGTGAAGCATTAACTTGTAATTTACAAAATACAATATAAGATTTCACCAAGAAAGAGTAATCACCATTTGCGTCCTTTATCCAAAAAGCAAGAAGGGCTCTCAATGGTCAGTTGGAGGCGCATGGCCAGTTACAATATCTGAGATAAAAAATTTTACTAGTGAGTAGCGTCCCAATCCAAATTTTAATAAAGAAAATATATAAAGATAATAAATAACAAATTTAACTTCAAATAATTTAATGAAATAATGAATTATCTAAAATTGAAAAAAAATAATGGTTTTCATAATAGTGTGACTGTGAATTTAGACAAGGCTCATAGAATCACATATGTATATTAAAAATTTTACTACTCACAAAATATAAAGACTTATAATAAACACAGTTTGATAAAGTACTTTTAGAAAATTTTCAAAAAATGATAAATTTTAACTTGAACTTCTAGGAGGGTTTATTGGAACGAATAATAAGTGTGGACACACAGTCCACAAGGGTAAATAACCAATCAAGCATGGACACATGCATAGTCTATGAGGATAAGTAACTAGTCAAGCACAATCAAAAGCCATGAAACAAGCGTGGTAGAAGCCACAAACCAAACGTAGTCTTAAAGCCTGCGAATACAAGCATGAATATGATACTCACGAATAACCATCCCTCCGTTCCATGTGCATTCACCATTATAAGGGACTAGCACCTCCTATAAGCACCCTGCTAGCTAGGTGTACCATAGTATGCTAAGGGCTAATGGAACTGCCGTTAGCATCTAGCATTCCAAGCTCAGTCTTCCTCAATAAAATCAAACATATATGGAGCAAGAAAACTTTTAAAAATTTCTTTATCAACTACCATTCAACCATTAATTCTCATTACCCAAATTCATTTTCATATTAAACATAAAATTAAATAATTAGGTTGCAATAATGTAAATTCTTCGTAAAATCAAGACATAATTATTATAGAAATTGAATTGAAATGATATTTAGACAACTTATAAAGGAATAATAATAAAAATTTAAAACAAAGGAATTTAAAAAAAAATGCTAAAATTTTATTTGGAATGCTACTCACTCACCTGAGTTTTTAGAATCTTAAAGTCAAATTCCCATAACTCCTTGCTCATTCCGATGGTGCCCAACATTAATCTAACACATAACATAACAATCGTCTTGTTATTATGAATATTTATAATTTCTTTAGGCTTTTATTATAGACTTTAACAATCTTATTTCCATCCATAAATCTTTCAACTATATTTACAATTACCAAGCCACGAGAACATGCACCATACTAAATGATGAAGCAAACATCCAATTAAAACTGATAATTTCCATCTTCTAATTTCTTTTATAAAGTTCTAGCTCAATATATACTAAAATAGTATCTAATACACACCACCCAATCATTTCTACCACCTTAAAACAATAATATAGGGAAGCAGAGCACTGTTTCGGTCATTGAAGAAAGAGGAGTAAATCGCACAATAGACTAGAATCCACACTCACGAAAGAAAGGAGAATCAACATATTAGCTTGACCAACACGTAGTAATAGCTGCTACTCACACACACAACTCACGGACAGCATGAAAAGGAAAAAAACTACAATCCATACAGCCCAAGAGAAGAAGATAGAATAAACTTCATGGGGCCAAAAGAAGAAGCAAGATATTTAACTTTCTTCGCGCATGGATGCTCAGTAGGTGAGGATGAAGGAAACAAAAATTATTTTTTTCTACTCACTACCGATTGCCCTTGACAGAAAAGAATGATGGAAAGCTGTAACCCCCTCCCTCCACCGTGATAGTCGAACGAAGTTGGAGAAGAGGAAGAAGGTGACAGCTGAACAAAGAAAAAGAAGAGGAAGACAACAAACCAATGGCCAAGAAAGAAGGAGAGTACTACTCACCTCTTGTTGATACAAACAACACGGTAACATGTAAGAAGAATCAGCAGCTCACTCTACTATGGCTGGCGAACACGAATGGAAAACATGGTAGCAAACGAAGCAACAATAGTGAAGAAAAACCCCCAGCCGATAGCGAGCTCATAAAGTTGATAAGAATGGAAGAGATGAACCAACTATAAAAGCCTAGAGAAGTGTATAAGGGCGGTGGAGAAAAGAAAATGCAAAGCTTTGTTTTTTATTTATGTAACCGAGATGAATCAGTGCAAAAGAAGCAATGGAAAAAAATTACAAAAAAGAGCACAAGAGAATCACAATGAAAGGCACAAAAATAAATTATAAGAAAGGACACAAAATTTTCTATAATTTAAAACCAAACTTCTACTAAAACAAATTTGGATTATGGATCCTTGCGAAAGTTTCTAACATAATTTCCTATAAACTACCCTTTTCTTTTTTTTTTTGTTGATACAAACTACCCTTTTTAATTGCTATAAAACTTATTTAAATAAAATACTCATTAGGAAAATATTTGTTCAATTTAAAATTTAGGGTCATTACAATATTTTTATGGATATAAAGATGATATTAATTTATGTAATGATAAAAGGAGGGTCCTGTTTTTTGGATTGGAGGTGTAATCCAATCCTAAAATAATGCCCCTATTTTTTTTAAAAAAAATGCTACTTTCTTAACTGGTTATAATCATAACTAGTGTATATAATATAAATATCTACACTGGTTACTTTTCAACCAGTGTAGAAATATAGATATTTACACTAGTTATGACCATAACTAGTGTAGATATATATCTACACCAGTTATGATTTGATAATCGGTGTACATAATTATCTTGTTTAAAGAAAAAAAAAATTTGACTCCCATTTTGAACTCTTATCTACATCGTTTAACCAAACGGTGTAGATATTATCAATATCTACACTAGTTGTGTAACCGGTGTAGATATAGACAGGGTTTTTATATTAGTCTTATCTACACCGTTTATACAACCGGTTTAGATAACTAATTTTAACTAGTGTAAATAAATTTTTTTGCACTAGTTAGGACCAAAGGAGTCAATTGAATGAAGAAAATAGTTGTTTTTTAACGGTGTCCTTTCTTTTCCTTTCCTGTAAAGTAAATCTAATCCTCTCCGGCATACAAAATAGCTGAACATAGTTTAATTACTTGATTGATTGATTAAATTAATATTTAAAATTTACATCTTTGAATTTGAATATGGTTAAGTGAAAATATATGCATTCTCTGTTTTTACTATTTTTCTGGATATAAAACTGAATACCAATTAACTAAACAAAGTATTGTTACAACAAAACAAGACAAATTAACTCTAATATCCTTTATCATTCTCCAAGTCAAGTACGAAGGTGGAGAATGATCAAGAATAAAAAAATTATCAACTAAACTAAAAAAAAAAAATAGCCAAAAGGCGTGCATGCTTAATTTTTTTCCCTATACATGTGACTCAAATAAACGACACAGTTACTATGCACTAAAGCTCTCGTTGTTGGAGAAACTCTATTCAAAACGTTTATATTGATTTCTCACAAATTCAGTGTTATAGGGAAAGACTAAAGATCACCTCTCGCCATTGCTAGATGATTTTGCGTAATAGAACCCCTCCAATCTCACGATAAGGTTATTCAGTCTACAAGCCTCTATTTATAACCTACCATCAAGATTATTTTATTATTAATTTACACTAAGTAAATCTCTAAACCTAAATAAAATCAAATGGCTTAGGCCACATTTAGGATATTTTATTATCCTTAATAATATCTCATCACTCAATGATATCTTAAACTAAGATATTAGATTTAAATCAATTTGTATATGTATATAAGGGTTAAAGTGCATTTTTATTTATGCATTTTGCTTCAAGGAGTGCCAGGCACCCTATACTAATAAGTGGGACACTTTTTCCCTTAAACCATTTTTTAGAGGAGCAAAATCCCCTGTCATTAGTGATCCATTAATAGAGGGGGATTTTTGCTTCTTTATAAAATGGTTTTAGGAAAAAGATGTCACATTTACTAGTACAAGGCGCCTAGTGATTCTTGAAGGAAAATATAGTGAAAAATGCACTTTGACCCCCTAAAATATGGAAATAATAATGAGATCTTGCAAAATGTTAAAATTATTCTCAAGTCCCTAGCAACCTTTCAGACATTAATGATTCTTTTGTGAAATAATAAAATACCCATAGTTTAAAAAAAAATATTAGTGACCACTTTAGTTTAAGTAACAACTACCTTTTTTCCTAGCAATGACTAGAATGGAACAATTAATTACAACTTTTCTTGTGCAAATTTTTTATTCATTGAAGTCTAAATGTTGTAAATATCTTCAGTTTAAGTAATGATTACTTTTCTTGTGACAATGACCAAAACAGAATAAGCATTTATAAAGGGGAAGTTGTAATTACTTATTTCATTTTAGTCATTGCTAGAAGAAAAGTAGTCATTGCTTAAGCTAAAGTAGTCATAGATTTTTACTTTTAAGTTAAAGTGCATTTTACCCCTGTACTTTCCTTCAAGGAATGCTGGGCATCTTATGTTAATAAATGAGCTATTTTTCCTCCTAAATCATTTTTTAGAGGAACAAAAATTCCCCCTCTGTTGGTAATCTATTAACGGAGGGAGATTTTTACTCCTCTGAAAAATAGTATAAAGGGAAAAATGCCTAACTTAATAGTACATGGTACATACCGCTCCCTAAAGGAAAGTACAAGGGCAAAACTGGACTTTACCCTAAATATAAATATATTATAATATATAATATATAATAAAATATCTAACACTAGTTTCTTCAACAATATCTCTGAAAGGATAACTTCCATCGATGTCTCTGATCAAGAGATTGATAAGGTTCAATGTAGTTAGTTAGACCATGCATGAAGATACCACTGCAACCACTATCCACCTGTGGCAGTACAGATTCATTTGTCTCAAAACTATGACACAGATCCAATTTATATGCTCTTAAAAAAAAATCTTAGGAAATTTTAATTTCCATAGATAATAGTTATAAAATTAAATAATAATTATCTATATATGAACTTAAAAGGACTTCTTTATATTATAATGTTCAAGTTGTATTGATTCTATTATACTAAAATATTATTATAATTAACTATCGAAATAAATAATTCAAATTTTTTTAATTTGAAAATTCATTTATTCTTGTTTTTAATCACAAACATTGAAAATAACTAAGTTAATTGTTTGAAAGTTTGAATACTTTACAAGTAATGTGTATATCTACAAGTAGTTTATCATCCATGTTGTAATATACATCATGCTCTGGTATTTTGCTGAATATATAAAGGATGAAATAGTATCATTAAGTTTGTGGAGAAAAAAGTAAAACATTTTTATTATTTACGGTGAGAAAAAATTGTTGACTGTTTAACCTCCTGCAAAAGAATCTATAGCATGATATCACTAAACTACTAGTCGGCTTATTAAGGGGGAAAAAAAAAACCTAAACTAAACTATTAGTGGGGTAAATGTCCAAACATAACCAAATAGAGAGTGAAGCGCATAAAAGTCCCAATGAACGAGAATATGCCTAAAGAGGACTCCTTAAGCAATTCCCACAAGGATTATAAGAATTTTTTGAAAGCTAGTTATTGAATCAGTCATAATTAATTGGTTAGATAATGGCTGAACCAATTATAATTGAATTGTTACGTATTTTAAAGTTTGCATGGTAACATATGATTGTACAAACATCACAAAAATCTGCAATAATAATTTCTAGAAGCATAAATTTTAAAAAGTCATGTTCAGTTCATTATTCATTTCTACATATTATAGAAGAAATTATAGAATAAACAAACCGGCCTTGCATATATATGTGGTTGTAGCAATTGTACGTGTATTCTAATTAAGAAAGATGAGAGGTAGAGCATAATCAAGGCTTGATCTGGCAATAATTTGAAGACATTCTCTTTCTCATTCTTGGAGGAATGGAATTTGGTTGTCCTTTCTTTTGGGAGCTCATTTCCTACCTGTCAATTATAAAGAGCTTACACTCAAACAAACATTCCACAAATGTCCTTATTAGCCATGAATGGAGTTCAATTTACCTTCCCTTTGGTCTTCATCTCTTCTAACTTCTTGGTATCGCAAGGCATATAGCCCCTCTTATCTGTATTTCCAAAACAATGTTTAAAGACTTAAAGCCACAATACATATAAATCCCTTCAACTTTAGACTAGTTGTATATAATTCGTCTTATCTCTAAAAGCTTAAAACTAACACCTTGATTTGTACAAGAGAATAATAAAATGACCTTGGAAGGAAGAAGTTAATCTTTGAAGGCATTCGGGAGAGCATAAGAAGATGCCTAAGATGTTACTTTTAAACTTAATTTTAATTTAAACATGAGAGGGTTATATGCAAGTTGCCAAATATAAGAGTTATATTATAATAGAAAGCTGAATCAAATACTCTTGAATGAAATATACGTCGCTAAACAAATGTAACAGATTACAGCAACTCTAATAGAGCAGAGTGATTCAACTAATACATGTTACCCAAAGTTCTGGGGTGATACATGGGTTGTCCAAAGAAAAAATAAAAATAATAACGAATCAAAAAACCAAGACTTTGTATGAAAAACTTGGACAACCAAGATCTCTCCTCAAGAATGAAGAATAAGCATTTAGTACTCATAGGGGTGGACCCATGTTGGTCCTTGGGGAACTGGCTTAGCTTTTATTTATTTATTTATTTATTTTTTGTTTCTCAAGGTATCCCCACAGCTAGCATCCGTGAGATTAATTTTTTAAGAAATCTTAATGTTATTTAAGGGGTTGTCTTATCTCAAAGATACTTTTCCAAACACAACTACTTGATTAGCCTAGTTTAGATTTAAAAGAAAGCTCTAGGAGCACTCATGGAAATTTTATTTTAAGTTGATGTATGTTTTGGTTGCAAAGCTTACAATGAAAAATAACTAAACCAAACATTTTTTCTTCAAATAAATTAGGCATTCTATGTTCTTATGATTCATAAATGAGGTATGACCTTTGACAATACTGTATTGTCCCTAATCATATCTCCTACATTTTTTCCCTAATCACATGCATCTCACATGTATTTGACGGTTGATAACAAAAACACAATAGTTGAGAGAAAGTTAATTTTTAACATAACAAGGAGATGAAAATTAAAAAAACTAAAACAAAGCTAAATTATTGTCCAGGAATTGCAGCAAGTTAATCTTATCTCTCTTAAAAATCCACAAGGCTAGAGATGTGACATTGAAAACTGTACGATTTTTTTTTTAAGAGAATACTTTTGTAACTTGGACAATTCCTCATGTTAATTTTAAGATTGACAGATTTTGCACTATGATTATAATAGTCAATTATATATGCCTCGGTCCTTCATCCTAATTTTAACTGTTATGGTCTTTTATAATAAATTTTAGTAGTATTAGCTCCCTCTCCCTAATTTTCCATGAAAAAGAATAACCACTCGCTCCATTCCATTCTTCTAAATTAAATCGTTTCACTAATTCTTTTCCTTAGTTTTTCTTCCATCATAATTAATTTGCGCATATTCATAAAACTAAAAGCAACTTTAGGTGCACTTACATTATCTTAATTTATATTAAAGCTAGAGGAATAAGATTTTCCCTGGACAAAGACTTCAATAAAATATCTTCGTTTAACGCTGAAAAATAAAAGGTTAATGTACAAATCTGCCTTTGAAGTTTTTATATAAGCACAATTGATATCCTAAAATATTTTCTGGCACAATGTTGACTCAATGTTTTTCAAAACAGTGCAATTTCACCCTGCATTAACAAATTTAGATATCTGATCGTTGGTTGATCAAATTTTGCTTTACTGGCATGTCCACAATGCATCCATATTACATATTTAACTTGATTTGACCCTGATTTTTTAAAAAACAAAAATTTCCCGCTCTAAAATCCATTGTTCATAGATTCAACCCGTACCCACCGCTGATCCCATGGGCAAAATTGAAGCCTACAGAGCACATTAAAACCACGGAACTGGGTTTAAAGGATTTCAATTCAGATGAACATTTCAGCTCAAATTAAATTGATTTCAAAAGGTTCAAACAAAATCATATTCAATCAATGATTTCAGGAACATGCCTCCACCAAACAGATCTAGAAGACGAGCTATACCCAAATGGCCATGGAGCTCCCCGATAGTGTTGGGAACCACTGAAGGAGAGAGAGGAAGTGAGGGGACTGGACTTGGACGAAATGGAGGGGTAGAGGAGAGAAAAGATGGTTAGATGGAATTAACAGGTGGACCCATGATATTTGGCATGCCATCTGAACATTTCACTGCCAAAGTAGACAATATACTTTAAGATATATCAATTATACCAGCATGAAAACTCAAGGGATATGTATATTTGTACATTAACCCAAAATATAAAAATAATAAATCAAAAAACATCTAGACTTGGACATGTGAGGGATCTCTTTTTTTTAAAAAAAAAAAGTTTCTGTAATGTAACATTTGATAACATGCGAATCTACCGTAAAATGGATGATAAAGATTTATATTAAAACTTATCTTCATACTTAGACGCTTGCATACGCCTAAAATAAATTGAAATGGTTATTGGGTCCCACCATCTTCCATGTATCTTCTTATTTATTCCTAACATTCAACATGAGACATCATCGCAGCGTCAATGAATTCACCTTTGGGAAGAAGGGAGTGTATGTAGTGTGAGGACAGTGGAGTGTCGAGAGAGCTTGAATCCTCATTCTTAAACCAGTGAGCTTGAATCCCTAGTTTATCTAATCCATGTACTGTTTGTAGTCTGTAGTAGTAAAAAGAAAATAATGTTTACCAAAAAAAAAAGGTAAAAAACATTTCATTGTCTACAAAAAAGATTAAATTATAACTTGTCAAAAGTATGAACATTAAATGCATATTAGAAAATTTCTTTCTAGTTTAAGACAAATTTACAAGACCCATACCTCTGGCGAGTAGGCATCACTCATTGTTCTCAAATAGACTAGTTTGGCCCATAAAGCGACGCTAATATTTGTGACACATAATTATATTTCGATTTATTATTCTTTCAATTATATTTATCTCTCTTGTTTTTTATAGGACGTAATGTTTGATGAACATGATATTTAATTTATGGGTAAACTTGATGGATTGAGAGATGAAGAGTAAGGCTATATCTAGGAAGATAGAAATGATGGCGTAGTATAGAAAAAAATATTATTAGAGTTTAATTTAGGATATTAAGGTTATTCATTAGGGATATTTAAATAAGGATATTTATCTATTAGAATTAGGATTTATTATTTATTTTGTCATTGTCTTAGATATCATTATCTTGAATATTAGATTTAGGATTTGGGATTTGGAATTTGAATTTAAAGTATTATTATTTTATTACTCTAGGACTTTATAAATAAAGCTACAAGTTTTCATTTGCATCCAGTTTTGAGTATTGAATAATAAGAGTTTTTATTTTCTTGACCTCCTCCCTCTCTCTCTCTCCTTTCTCTTTCTCTCTCTTCTCCTCTCCCTTTCCTGTTTTACATTGCATGGATAACTGTAACATCTTAAGTTTCAATCCAAGAAAACTAGTTACAAATCAAGGGTAAATTAGTAGTTGGTGGATTGATTATGGTTTAGATGTCGAGTTGATATTTTGTGTTGTCTGGATGTTGTGTTGATAGGATTGAAGGATAGAACAGTAATCTAGAGCATAACGTGTAAGCACAAGTGAGATTGACCTCACTGTGCCATGTGTCGTGGCAGAAGCTTCATGTGCCACGGCACATTGTGCAAAAATCACTTAAAGCTGATGTGATCAGCTCATGAAATTAGAAAGGAGAAGTATGAAAAACACATATGAGGAAGTGATGAAACTTGGCTCTATTAGGGCTTACATTATTTAGTGGTTTGGAGTCTACTTTAGCTAGTGACTTGTTGGGTAAGTAACGTGTAGCCCTAAGCTTCATTTTTACTCCATTTTCATTGAATTTCATCGATTGAGAAATCGAATCAAGAAGTTTTAAGGTGTTGAAACCTAAAAGAAGTGTAAAAAAATGGGCTATCGAATACATAACTAAGGTTTTGTGACTAATCTAGAGTTTAATGGTTGAGCTTTGTGAGTTTAAGCTTAAAATAGCCTAAAAGTTAGGTTTAAATGGTAAAATGGGACAAATAAATGAGTTAGGAGGTGGATATAATCAATTGAATGGCCTATAGGGCCAACGACTATAGATAGTGAATAAATAAATTCAAAAGGGTTCTAATTGAACTATTTTATGTGTTAAGAAATTCAGTTTAGCCGAATCAATGCTTATGTGAACTGTTGAGAATTGACTGAGGAACATTGTGTTGTGTAGATTGAGCACCTATGAAGTTTCTCACGGGAGCTTAGTGTGATTGGTAACTCTTAGTAGTAAGGTTTAAAGGTAACTAGAGTAACCCTTTTATTTGTTTGATTGTGAAATTATTTACAAGTATATTATATAACTACATGCATTGTGTTATGAACTGATAGAATAGCAATATTGTAAAAGAATATGCATGTGGGTGTCACTACTACAAAACTACTTCACGGGAGCGCTTATTTTTGCCTTATGGGAGCACTTTCAAAGGGCTCCCATATTGTAATAACCCAAGAATTTTAAGCAAAAAAATAATAAAAATAAAAAATTAAATTAAAGTTGGGAATTGTTTGTGTTATTTTTCTGAATTGATTTGGGTTGAAAAGGTACAAAAATAAATCTTTAAAATAAAATAACAATGTTATTATTTGGGCACTAGGATTTAAAGAGCAAACATTGTTGCAAGAGGATCGGTTAGGAGTAGAGAATGTCTCAAGTAAGTGGATAACGTCCCAAATAATTTATTAGAAAAGTTTCTTTTTATCAAGATATTGTTCTCAACAATTCACAATTATATCTATTTATGTATGTGTGAATATGTATATGTATATATTTTTCTAGCATTGATTATTTTTGTTGATTGAATAACTCTATTTCTTGAAATTATGTCATGTGCTTTCAGCATTGATAAAAGTTCTAGTAATCATTTATTTGACAATGATAATCATGGAAATTCATGAAGGAGTTTGTAAGTTTTTATATTAAAAAGAACGGATGTTTATATAATTCATGTGAATCTGATATATGTGGAAAACAGAAAATTTTAATTTGACATTAATTATTTTTCTCGCTTGTTTTAAAAGAATAATTTTTTCAAAGAGACTTTATACAGAACAATGGTTGCTAACGGCAGTCTCGTTAGCCCTTGGCATGTCATGGTAAATTACTAGCTAGTTTGATTTTTATGAGCTCTATTCTCATGTTTGTTATTTGCAGGTCTTGTACCTATGTCTATTTCATGGCTTTGACCACATCTAGTTAATTGCCCTCATGAACTGTGTGTCCACGTTTACTTCATGGCTTTGGTCACATCTGGTTACTTACCTTTGTGGACTGTATGTCCACGTTTGTCTTCATGGCATAAGCTGTGTCTAGTATTTGCCCTCGTGGACTGTGTGTCCATGTTTGTTGATTGTTCTTATAAGTTCCTATACATATGAATTTGATTATTTAATAATTTCATATCCCGTTTGTTTTAATTAGCAATATATTTTTAATTACTTTTTTTGCTTATTTGTTTCCTTAAAATTAAGTTATGACAATATTTGATACGATAATTTAATGGTTCAAGATTTTATTTAAAGTTATATAGAATCTTGTTGTTCCACATTTATTTGAATCTTTATGGAGATCGTTGCCTTTTTAACTCACATAATTTTTTTTAACTTTTCTTTTATTCATATCTAATTATTTATTATTGGGACGTTATTTACTGAAAATAATTTTGGTCTCAGATAGTGTAGCTAACATTGAACCATCTGCCAAATATTGAGGAGTTTATTACTGACTAAAGGTGGACAAGCTAAGGATTAAGTATTCTTTTGATGTAATGTTTTAAATTATGAATTTTTTTTTTGTAAGCTTATTTTAGGTGCTCCATATAATCTATAGCTAGAACCTTTATTTTGTTATATATTTTGCTTAGTGGCTAGAAGGAGCTGAACTCTTGATTAATATGATATTTTGTGTAAATTAGTGTGTTGTAGAGTTTTTGAGAGATTCTATTTAAAGAGGAGGTTCTGATGAAATTTCTACAAAAATATTAAAGACTTTTATTAATGCCAAAAATGTTTATGCATGTTCTAATTCAAACTAAAAACATAATTAGGTCTTAGTCATAGAAAGATTAACTGATCCAAGGCTTAAGGGATGTGTGGTGGTTCACATCCTATGTTGGTCACCCTTTATTTTTGAGGCGTGACCCATATCCAGTGCTTCGGTATATACTAAAGTGCTTAATAAGCACTCTGATAGGTTCAATATACGGGAGTGCTTTTATTGAGAGCGCTCCTATAGGTTATTAAAAAAATTAAGAAATTTGAGACCATATAGGAGCGCTCGTTTTCAGAGCACTCCCATATGTTACCCTACAAGGGCGCTCTCATTCAGAGCACTCCTATAGTATAACTTATGGGATGAGCGCTCCTGTAGGTCATCAAATGAGAGCACTCCCGTATCATAGTTTTTAGGAGCACTCTCCAAATGAGCCCTCCTGTGTGTTTCTATTTTTTTTTTCTTTTACATATCATGTGTAGCTCATTACAAATGACAACTATTCCATAACAATGTCAAAATCCAGCAACAATATAGTTAAACATTAAAAGTTATATACAATTAAATAATTTGAAATTAAGGTTTACTGAAATCAAATTTCTATCTTGTCTAATCTCTAGCTAGTCTAACTAATTAACTAATAAAATTTTCAATAATTTTCTAACATTAGTTGCTACCTATCACAAACAACTAATTATATATTATGACTACTCCTTAATCACATCTTCTATTTGCTCTATGGTTAAATGCAAAGATCTTGCTCCAGCAAAATACTACAAGAGAAATCAACATATAATCAATTATCTATTTGTTATATGTAAGATATGAATGTGATTTTGAAACACTTACATTTGGCGGAATGATCAACTCTTGTTATGTGATTATTTCTTTCATAAACTTCAACACATAGTAAGCATACTCCCATCTTTTTATTTGTGTAGGTACCTATAAAAATAATAAATTAAGACGTAATTATCTAAACATGTTAGAAACAATATAGAGCTAATTAACATTTTAGAGGACAAGATATGATCTACAAATCAAATTTGGAGAAAATTTGGCCGAGCCTCCCCTATAACTTGGACGTTATAGAATTTTTCAAAAATTCTATACCAATCCAAAATAGATATAAAATATTAATTGAACAATCATTTATATACATACCAAACATGTTTTGTTTAGCAAATGATACAAACCTTTATTTTGTTCTATGTATAATACTCAGCAGGATCACTCTTTTAGGTATTTGGAAGGAGACTTTCACCACCTTGGTAACGTGCTACGGCTCTATAAGAATTAAACATACCAATTGAAATTATGTCTAATCATTATAATAAACATGCATAAAGAATAGAGCAATTGAGACACTTACTGATTGAATAATATCTTCATGAATCTATAATTCTTAAGCTCATTATCTTTTAATGAGTCAAGATAATAAATCACAGAGATGAATGGGTTGATACAAACAAGCACCCAGTGTTGCTTGAAAACATAGAATATTGTATCAAATCAAATGTCAACCAGATTTAAAGATAGATAATAGCTCACCTTGATTTTGAGGAGCTAAAAATAACATGTTATTCTTTCCTTTAGCCTTGAATGCATCAATAACTTTTTAAGAATGATAATCAATATTGTATGTACTTGTGTTATGTGGGCTAATGAATAAAAATTTTGTCATAATGAGCCTGGCACAACAAAGGTATAATACAAATACCTATAATGAAAGAATAAAAAAGATCATTATAAATAATAAATAAATACCACAACAAGTAAGAAAGCTTAAAAAGTACCCGCTATATAAACTAATTACTATGGTTTTAAGCCAATCATTTGTTAGAATATCATTAATATTTTTTGCTCCTAATCTTTTGACAACTGTTTCACCATAAATCCCCTCATCCATTTCTATTTCATGAATGGCACTATTTTTAAATGTTGTCCACATAATCACTCTAAGTGCATTTTGTTTAGGATATTTTAATTGAGAAAATTCTGTATTAGTCTTCTTTGCCTTTATTACAGAGGTAGATCCTTTTGACAATTTTCCTTTTGATTTGATTGGCTTTTGTACTATTCCTTTAGATTTTGATATCTGTGAAATGTAATAATAATTAGTAAGGTCAAAATTAAACATGAATGAGTTTTTAAATAACAACCAATTTTCATATTTTGTAACTTAATGAGCTAAGCCATATAAGTGCCAATGGCATCAGAAACCCTGAAGATATCCCTATCTTCTATTTGCACTGGTAGCTCAGCATCATTTTCTATTGATATACTTATGGTCACCTTTAAGAGATCAATAGGCATTTGTCTGCTGTGTATAGTATCACTATTATCATTATACACATATCCTAATGCCACAACATGACAATGTGGTGATTCTAACTATAATTGACATTATGACTCACCCTGAAAAATACAGAAATTAATGTTTTAAAAATAATTTGAGATATTATTTATGAATATATAGATAAAAAATATATAGAGAAGTTAAAACCTTAGGAAAATCTTCCTTGGTGTGGAATGAGTAGCTATCTCTCTCATTAGGGCCAATTGGTAGCACATTTACTAACCCAATCATTTGTTCAAATTTCTTTTGCATCAACTCTTGCAATTTTTTTTCCATTCTTGCCTCCATTTCTGCCATGCTTTTCAGCCACCTTTGTCATTACATCTTGTTTGGTAAAAGTTTTGGACCGACATCTAAAATAGGTGCCTTGAGAAATGCTGAATCCAATTCCTCTAACATGACTGGAGATCTCTAGGGCTCCCAATATCCTACCAAGAATGTTTATATGGCCACTCACATCATCTTGTGATACTAATTGTGACAATGCTTCCTATTAAACAAATTGTAAATTGGTTATTAAATAAATGAAATAAGACATCAATACTCACACAATCCTCCTAAACTTTTTGAGTGTGCTTATTTAGTAATCTACATTCCTTATCCTCTCAAATTGTCTTCGATACAAGAGCATGGGTAACTGTGGCATCCAATCCAACATCTTCCTTCTATTCAGAGAAGGTAAGATATTAGAATGATTAAAAATCATTTCCCTAAAAGGTAAGATATTAGATATTATAAGTTATAAACTAGCACTTACTAAACTATGTTCAATATCCAGATAGCTCTTTCTTCCTACTTTAAATGGAAAAGGAGTATTTGCAGCTCCAAGTGATTGAGCTGACTTATCCATTGAAACTTAGGCTGTTGGTGTATTTTAATAAATTCATCCCAATGCTCTTATTGAATCTAAGGATACATTTCAGGAGGATGTGGATTGATTTCTCCATTTGCATCCTTAAGATGATATGTTGTAAAGTAGCTCAAAATTTTCTATAGGCATATGCAGCTTTTCTCGTGATATAATGCCTACGGCTCTCATCTACATCAAAAGATATTATATCTTTCCAAAAATTGTTTTTGGCTTGTTCGAGCTCTGGGTCATTTTTCTTTCTCCAATTTACAATACAATAAGGCACGTAATGATGTGCTAGAACCCCAATATAACTAACCAACTGAGCAAACTTAACTAGTTGGCCCCTATCATTCCAATATACAAGTAATTTTCAACCAGCTGCTTGAGCTTGTATCACTGTTTTCATAACTGTTTTTCCTCGTTTGACCTCTTTGATTACATCTTGTCACGTAAGTGGAGCATTATTACTCTTATCATGGGAATTAGCTGGAGTAGCCATTTACCTATAAGAAAAATCAAACACAATAGTAACTTATTTATCTCAACAAAGGAGTAAAATAAAAGTAAATTTTTAGAAAAATTAATCAATATCTTATAGCCGTTGAGACATTTTTTTCCTTTTCTTTATCTTTTTTTGTTCTTTTGTTCTACATATCCCTCATCAATCCAAATCCCTTCCATGTGATCTTCTCTAATGTAAAAGGCATTATCCTTGGTCGAAGCATCGACTGAATGTGATGCCCCCATGAAAAGGTCATCCTCAATATTGAAGTCTCTGTCATCTTCATTATCAGCTATTTTATTATTGGAAGAACAATTGACCAATTTTTGTGCACTGGATCTGATATGAGGAACACTTGTCAAGCTTGCGATGCCAAAATGAATGGTTCATCTTTACAACCCACCTTATTAAGATTTACTTGAATGAAACCTAACTTATCATTAATTCGAAGGTTGGTTTTATTATCAACCTACTTACAATAGAAGATCGGTTCATGAAACTTGATGTACTCCAACTCCCAAATATACTCTATCACAAAATAATCCATCTTTGCATAGATAGGGTTTTGTCTTTAGAAATAGAGACATGCATCGATTGAGCTACAAGCGTTACACTACTATTTTGCATAGTACTCCAAGCATCTGGACTTTTTGTGTAGAATGTAATGCCATTAATTACATAACCTATATAAGAAAATACTTCAAATACAGGACCCCTAGCCAAGAATCTCAACCTTTTTGATGGTTGGGACTCCTTAGATATGCGATCTCAAAACCAATCTATAAAATGCTGGTTGTGATATGTTCTTAGCCAACTTTCATGCCTACCCTTATTTTGACTCCTAACTATTGCCATGTGTTCTTTGACATATGGCTCAACCTCCTTAGTGTTACGTAAGGCATATAAATGAACTTGTTACCATTGTGTCTTATTTATGCTAATGAGTTTTTTTCCAATAATTCCACCATGTTCACCTGTGATATTCTTTGTGTACTTTGGCAACCCAATGGCATCCACATTAGAGATATGTAATGCACAATTCAACTGCTTCTTCCATAATATATCTCTCAATAATACAGCTCTCAAGTTGACTTTAATTTTTCACATATCCTTTTAATACCTCCAAGTAATGCTCTACCGGGTATATCTATCTCAGATAAGCTGGGCCACACAACTTTGTCTCTTTAACCAAGTGAAACCCATAATGTTAAAGAATGAAGGTGGAAAATACATTTCTAGCTCACACAAGATCTTAGCTATTTCATGCTCTAATTTAGGCAATTTCTTTAGATCAATCACTTGCTATAAATTTCCTTAAAAAAGAAATAAAGTCTGGTAATGGTTCCACACATCTTCTTTAGCAAAATAGAGCATGCACCTACTGGCAATAGATTTTTCAAAATAATATAGCACACGAGTCTTCATGCTCACTAGTTTGAGATCTTTCATAGATACGAGACTACTAATATTTGAAGAACATCCTTCTGGTACTTTAACTCCATGCAAGAATTCACAAAAGGTTAAATTTTGCTTTCTATATAGAGTGTGAGCTACTGGAGGTAGAAAATTACATCTTCCCTTGCTCTCTGGTGCCAACTCTTCTCTTAACCCTATACTAACTAAATCCATCATTGCATTAATACCATCCTTTTTTTTCTTGAAATGTGAAGTAGTGTGCCAATGAGACTATCATAAACATTCTTTTCAATGTGTATTGCATGAAGGAAATGCCTCACATCTAAGGACTTCTAGTATAGCAATTTAAAGAAGATAGACTTCTTTTTCTAACCATTTGTAACAACTTTACTTGCAAATGATTTTCTAAACTTGATATTCAAATCCTTAACCTTTTTAAAAAGTTGCTTACCAATTAAAAGCAAAGGAACTCTACCTTTCTTTGGGTGGCCATTGAAGGCCTTTTTCAATTGCTGATAATAATATGCTTAAGGCAAAAATCGACGATGACCTATGAAGACATTCTTTCGATAATGTTCCAATCGCATTGAACAAGTGTACTATGAGTACTACTTTACATGCCATGGAGGGAGGTTATAGATCATCAAAATCACCGACCATGTATTATGAGTACTACTTTGTATGCTATAAGGATTCATTCTATCAGTGGCTAATGTAAGGCACAAGCTTCTATCTTCATCCCCAAACTCGGGATACATAAGATTAAATTTTTTCCATTAAGGAGAATTTGCAAGGTGCCATAAATTGCCATCCTTAATTCTCTCACCAGCATGCCATGTTAAGTGCTTGGAATCATCTACAATACTATACAAGCGTCTGAATCTTGGTATGATTTGAAAATACCACAATGCTTTAGCCAGACTACACCTATTTCTTTTATACCATAACGCATCGCATTTTAGACACTTATTTAAAGTTGAATGCTCATTACGAAAGAGGAAACAATCATTGGGACATGCATGTATCTTCTCATAACTCATCCCAATAGAACATACCACCTTTTTAGCTTCATATGTATTAGGTGGAAGCTCATTGTACTCTGGCAACATCTCATACAAAAGTTCAAGGCAAATCTAGGAAATTCTTATCACTCCATCCATTAGTCGCTTCTAAGTTATACAATTTCAGAACAATTGACAATTTTGTGAATTTCTTACAATCAAGATACAATGGTTTATTAGCATTATTCTTCAACCTCTCAAACATGTCAGGAGAGTCCTTAAGATCCTTTTCAACCATATCAATAATCTCATCAAGATGATCAACATCATATATCCTACTATCATGATCAAATGATGTGTAGCTTACACTATCCCATCAATCACTAGTGTAATTCCTTGTCTCCCCATGCATAGTCCAATAGGTGTAAGTTTGATCAATTCCATTACTTACCAAATGATCTTTCAATTCTATTGGCTTTACATGTCTTCCATAGCAACATTTTAAACAAGGACATATGACTCCATAGGGGTTTTGATCACGAGAAAATGCAAACTCAATAAACTCATCTACTCTATCCCAATATTCTCTAGACAATTGATTAGCTAACATCTACTTACGATCCATATCACTAATATAGCCATAAAATTTAAATATCAAAGACTTAGAACATTTTTAAAAAACTTCAATGGAGTCTTCCCTAAAAACGGATCATCCCTAATAATGAAGTCCAATAATTCAGTATATCAATTCATTTAAATAAAAATTTTATACCATAACGTAACAAATATCTTTCAAGTAATTATAATTTATCTAAGGTTTATCTATAAACTTAATACTATTATAGTCTAAATTCAATAATAACTACATCCAACTTCTTGACTAACGTATATTAAATTTTAACATAACCACACCAAAATTCATTTATATAACAACTAAATCATAGAACAATTATAATCAATTTAAAGCTTAATCTTACCTATGAGAGTAGCATAACGTCAAGAAAAATTTAACAAAAGAAATAAATTTTTATTACCAAAAGAAAAAAATATATAAAACAATTTATCAAAAAAATTTATAATTAAATAATTTTTATTTTTTACGAATGTAATTAAATAATTTTTTAAAAAAATAAAATCGTACCTATTTTCACACTGACAGAAAGTGACCCAATTCGGCACTGACAAAATATGACCTAGATTCGACATTGACGAGAGCCGGGAAAGAGTAAGATTCCAGCAATGGCAGATGCGGTAATGGTAGACCTAGCTTTTGAAAAGGTTTTGACGTTTGAATTCACAGCTTTCAGCATAAAACAAACAGCTATAGATAATGCTTGACTACATAGGTTTCGGCGATGAACAACTTCACGAATGGTGAACAAGAGATGGTGACTGTGGATGAGATCATGGAAGGCAAGAATGGAGGGGGAGGTTTTGAGAAAAACGACACAAAGAGGCACAAAACCAAGAGTTAAAAACCTGACGTGAAAACAAGCTACTGTCAAAAGTTAAAAATGAAAAAAAGATTACTAATAAAAACATCATTACCTATGGGAGCACTTATTAGTAAAGCACTCCCATAAGACTATTTAGGAGCACTTTATTTAATAAAAACATCATTACCTATGGGAGCACTTATTAGTAAAGCACTCCCATAAGACTATTTAGGAGCGCTTTTAAATAAAGCACTCCTAAAGGGTCAAGATTTCTTTATCTTTTTTTGAACATAGACTTTTAAGAGAGCTTTATATAAAAGCTCTCCTAAAAATTCAAGGATTTTTATTTTTATTTTTGTATGACTACTCCTATAGGAGCGCTTAATATAAAGCGCTCTTGATGGATCAACGGGCCTTTTTTTGACATAGACCTTTGGGAGCGCTTTTAAAGATTCAAGGAATTTTTTTGACAAGAACTATAGGTGCACTTTATCTAAAGCGCTCCTAAAGGGTCAATGATTTTTTTTATATGACCTTTGGGAGCACTTACAAAGTAAGTACTCCTAAAGTTTCACTATTTATTTTTTTATTATTTTTAATATATTCTTTAGGAGCTTTTTTTTTGTGAGCGCTCTGAAATAATTTTTTATTTTTCTAAATTTTTTTTAATTAATGTATAAGAGTGCTTAATTTGTTAGCGCTCTTATAACAGAGACATATAGGAGAGCTTTTTATGGAAAGCACTCTAGTATTTTTCATATTTGGCAATGGGAGTGCTTTCATCTAGAAGCGCTCCTAAATAGGCACTCCTAAAAGCTTGTTTTGTAGCAGTGTGTGTGAGTATTGATTGAAATGAATTTGATTTGACATGTGTATTGATATATGCATGACATCCATGAGTATACCTTAGCTTATGGTAGAGAGATGCGGCCCTATTTTGAGGAGGTTCAGGAAGTCCTGATGATCCAGAGCATAGAGCTTAACTCTATCAGCATGAACCTAAGAGAATTCTGATGATCCAGAGCATAGAGCTTGACTCTAGCATGATGAACTTAAAATATGGAATGATCCATAAGGTTACCCTAGACTAGGGTAGGGGGTTATGGTCTTACTCTATATAAGGCTATAAGTCCAAATGATCCAGAGCATAGAGTTTAACCTTGCCATGATAGACCTAGGAAACCACTTATACACGAAGAGGATTAGTTGGTCTGAGCAGTGGTATGGTGGGCCCTATTCCATGTGACTGGAAGTCTGGTCTAAGTGTAGAGATTACTTTGTTAAGTTGGAACCAGGAATGCATTAGCATGAGCATGATGAAATTGATGAGAATAAATTCTTATATATGCATATGATATTGCTTTTACTAAAACACATGCTACTAGTAACAGTTGCCCTGAGTGTTAAAAAAAAAAAATACCACAACTAATAATCTAAATATGGCTAAGGAGTTGATCCTAAAACCAACTTAAGAAACAAATCATTTAAATAAATAAAAAAACCATCACAAAATAAGCATTTAAAACCTTTAGAAAAATTTATAGGTTTTACCTATAGCATGCAAAAGCAAGGTAAAAAGCTACTGTTGTGACAACATTAAATTGTTGTCATGACAGCCTCCCCATGCCAACTTCTGGGAGGTTCCGTTTTGCCGTCCAACCTCTAATCAAAGTGATGTTAAAGTTTATACATTAATTTTAATGATTACTAGTAGTGTATTAAATTTTTTAAAAAAATCTTTGTTTCGGATTATTATTGCCATCCAACAAGGTTGCTGTCATGATACCACTTCTGGACTAACTTTCATTTCATGCTTCGACTTTGATTGGATCGATTCTAGAGCCTATATGTAAAATTCAAAGAGTACTACAAGTATGCCAAATTTCAAAAAGATCCAACAGTTGGATCAAAATTCATGCGCATCCCAACCTCAACAATTGTTACTATCATGACAGCATCTCCAAACAAACTTCTAGAGCACACCATTTCTCTATTTGATATCTGATTGAGATGATTCCAAAGCCCACCTAAGGATTATTAAAATTTTTACTTGTGACCCAAATTTTAGAAAAATCTTTTTAGTAAAAACCATTTTCACAATTGTCCAAATCTCATCCTAAGGGTCTCAAACTTATGTGAACACTTTAGACACGTCAAACAGGACTAAAAGTACCTGAAAGAAAATTTAAATTATAGAAAAACCCTTACATCAAAATTTGACCACTCGAGTACCATTTTTCAAAGTTGACCCTAAGCCCTTAAAATTCACAAATCACAGAAAAATGGCCAAGAACTAATGCAAGCACTATATACTCATATAAATAAAAGTGCTAAACATTTTCACTCGGATGAAAGATCCCCATGGGGCCTACACACCCACTTTCTTTATCTAAGGTGTATGTTTGCCCATAGCACACCATTTGCAATGCAAACATTTTATATTTGTTTGTAGAATCACATATATTCATATTCATATCAAAATAAACATTTTTTTGCAGTGGAAACTTAGTCTATCAAATGAATATATGAAAACCACACACTATAACCAAGTTTCTAAGCCACAAGTCCACAAGCAGTAATAATTCATACAAAGCTATACAATCCACACATATTCACACACACATGTATATAATCATACTCTACTAGCACCTTACTCTTAAAGACATTATAATAGATTTTCTCAAAAGAAAGGTTGCAGTTCTTTACAATCTATAAACAACCCCTACCTTTGCTGTTTTTCCCATCCACCACTGGATCCTTTACTTGGACTTGAAAATATTAAAAAGAAAGGAGTGAGACAACCACAGTCTCAGTAATAGAGAAATCTACATTTATTATTACAAAGTAAGTCATAGTTGAATAAATGAATAATAGATTAAACATAACATATAATTTAATAATTTAAAATATATGAATGCACATAGGTCGGTGTGACCTTTCTTGATTGACAAAATGCCCTTTGGCACTCTTTAGCTCACAAGTAAACTTTATGCCCACTTGTACCTTTATAGGAACAAAATATAATCTAAGGTATGATCGAATCCACCTAACCATTTGTGCTCCCTCAACGTGAATCTTAAGCAGTTAAAGCTAACTCCTTCCTAAAGCTAGCCCAACTTACTCTCTATATGAGGGCTACCCTGGCTTAGGCATTCAAATCACACTTCGTATGTTGAATTCCCTGTCCCATTGAGAGGTGTCAAACACTCAATCCACTAACCACTTTAATGCACTGATCACACAATACAAAAGGAAACACTGAGTACTGACTGTTCGCCATAGAATATCACAAGTCCATACCTCCCTATTGGTGAACTCCCACCGAGATCATGCCTTTTACTCTTTTCTACCTTTCCTGAGTAATGATCACTTTAACACTTTAAGGTAGTATAACAAATATCACTTCTCCCTTAACCAGTTCCTTAACCTATCGAAGGTACCTAACCCAGTTACACTTTCTTAAGTGAAACTTCCATTCTCTATAATTACAATGCATGCAAACAACCTCATGTCCATAAAAACATTATTGTTAAACAAATAGAAAACATATATGCACTATTATCCAAGTAGTATTCCATAAGTCTTTATAAAATACAATTAATTGCATTTGATCATTTAAAACATATAATGCATAATAGCTAGTAATATTTATTCAAAAATAGCTAAATAAAGTAATAAGAAATATAAGTTTTCCTGTTACCTCAACCCTTTTGTACCAAAAAGGTTTCTCTTGGTACCAAAAATAAGGCTTGGGTTGTCCCTTAACTTTCAAACAAATTCCACTAATAGTCCCTAAAGTATATAAGTGATCTACATTACTTATCATGGCAAAACGCATAAAAAAAGATTATAACTTATACTACACAACTTGGGTCAATGAGCTATAATCGATCCTAATGGTCTATGTATTAAACGACCATTCACATAGTATTATTTAACCACCAAAACCATTTATCAGCCACCACTACGACAATTTCCAAACCATATAATTTTTAATCAACCAAAAACCTTCACTTAGCTTACAACTTTCATAATTAGCCCTTATAATGAAAACTAAAGCTTAATTTAAATCTTATTAGATTCAAATAGCATAATTATAACTAAATTAATAGGCTTAAACCATTAAAGACCAAAACCCAATTCCTTAGGGCTTAATTTTTGTCCTAAAACTCTCTTTTTCATCTAAACACCCGTTCAAAACATTAGAGCACACTATGAAAAGTCTAAACAACCTCCTAAGGACTCAAAGAAACTAAATCTTACAAGAATAAAGCCTTTGAGATCAAAATTTAGAAATTTCCTCTTTTAAAAATTGAAGAAAATCAAGAGGGAAGGAAGAAGATTGAAGTAGGGAGCTTACTAAATGCATAATCAAGCTTGCAATGATCACAAAGCCTCTTGGATCCCTTTTCTTCCTCCTCTCTACTCCTCCTCTCACTCTCTCAGTTTCTTGTTCATTTCTTTCCCTTGCTTCTTTGTTTTCATTTCTACATGTGTTTCCCTTTAAAAACAACTGATCTAGCTATTTTGGGGAAAATTATAAGGAAGGGCCCAACATTTCTTATTATAACACAAAAGCTCATATCAACTTTGGTAATTTTTTCCATGGTTAAAAATAAAGGAAAACCAAACTTTTCTTAGAAAAATTTAAACTCTCAACCTCTGTCAAATTATTCTTAATTTTAATTTAATTATAGATTTTTTATTTTAAAATAAATCTGAGTCTTAAAAATTTTGGGATGTTACATTACTTTATCTATTGTTTATGATTTTACTTACTAACTAGTAATTGGGGTTATCTCTAAGGTACTGAGATGTATATCTCACTTTGTTACTTCTAAACACAAGTAAAGAGAGCATGAGAAAGTTGAGAAAGGAAGCAAAGAAAGAGTAGCCTTACTTGGTAGTGGTATGACTAGCATTTGTGTAAATGAATGTATAATAAGTTGAGATAATAGAGTTGCTAACTAGGATGCATAAGTGTATGTTAAAGGATAATATGAATGTGTATATGATTTATGTTGTGAAAATTTGCTTGTATATATATATATAATGTTGCATCTTGTCGAGGGTGTCCTAATGAAGGGTACATGGGTAGGCTTAGATGCTATTCAGGCAAGTATATGATATTGTGTAACTTGTTCCACTTGTGTGAATATGTATTGAATGTGAATTAATTGTGAATTATGTATATATGTGAGAACTTGACACAAATGGTAAGGCGAAGCCCCATTTTGGAGAGTCGAGTATATTATGATTCCCACCTATATGGTAAGGCAAAACCCTATATGTAAGAGTTAGAGGGTTGAAAGTGGAATAAGTTTATTTGTATATGTGTTATATAAGTTGTACCTTATATAAGTCCACAAGTGTGTAATGTGACATTGAGATGTCAATTTGAGTAAATGATGTGATATATGTGATTAGAAGTGTCACTCAAGTTTAATAGTCCTTTTAGACATCGTTTAAGGCCCGGAGTAGTCTAATGAAACAAAGGATAAGAATTAAGTACTTAAGGTGCAAGTTTTTGAAAGAAAAGTGATTTTTTGTTCTTGAGTGTCTAATTTTAGATTGAAACATTAGATCAAGTCCAAACTTATCTCATTAGATAGATTTTGTTATAAGCTTCATGTGGGAGCTTGAATCACCCCAATCAGACTCAGATGTGGAAATGGTGCGCGATAGAAGTTTGTCTTCTAAGCTATCATATGATAACAAAAATTGCTATCATATGTGATATGGCGCATGGTATATCACACCATGGTGCATTGCAAAAACAAAAATAGAGCACATTACTATGTACTACATGCTGTGGCACATGGTGGTATAAGCCACGACATATGGTGTTTTTCTAAGGGAAAAATGTAATGCCTTGTTGAGTTGTATAATTGTGTTTACACTTCCATTAGCTCTCTTATTTAAATATATGTTTGAAAAAAATTGGGATTCCATGATTTGAAAACAAATAGTGATTGTGATTGTATTGTGGTGTATGTGATTGGAAAGGTAAAGTTCAAATTGAATTATGATCACAATAAAGGTATTTGGATTTCAAAAAGGGGCAAAAGAATGAAAGAGAAGATTAAGAAATTGAATCAATTAAGCTATCAAGGTAGAAAAAGTTCAAAAGAAGGTGAGGAAAAGAAAAAGATCAACTTAATATTATGGTGATCAATTTTCTTAATTACCATTTGTTTTTATTTGTGCCTTATGTATTTTAATTTTCTCAATTACTATTTGTGTTTTATTTGTGTCTTGTGTATTTTAATATTCTTAATTACTATTTGTATTTTATTTGTGTCTTATGTATTTTAACTTTCTTAATTACTATTTGTATTTTATCTTTTAACTATTTCATTACAAGTAAATGGCTCCCAAAATACCACCCAAGAGACCTGGTGAGCCTACTTCGATCAATAACCTATTGAATAATCTTCCCAGTGCCTCTAGTTCACCATCTGCCTTACTGACTAACTTACTTCTTGACTTGCTGATGGGTGATCATCCCTCTACATCTACCAATCAACCTATGGTTAAAATGCTTAAGAAATTGTGGCTACATCAATTAAAAAAGGCTTGGTATTGATAGGTGAGGTTAATCAAAGACAGTTAGCTAGACAAAAATATTCTCTTCAATGGAATTCAAAAGGTCAACCAATTAGGACCAACAAGCATAAATTCTCTAACTACATCAGGGCTGTGACCAGAGGACATTTGTGATTATCAATTAATATTTAGCATGATGTAAATTTAGCCTCCATAGATTTCATATGGGAACAAGTTGAGGTGATATATATGTATTTATAATATTAATTGGTTTATTATGTTATCATGTCAATTTTCTAACTTAAATCTTAAATCTATTGATTAAGCAATCAACATTTGAGATTGATGCTAGTTAAAGGCATTTTGTCATAGAAGTTGCATGTAAGGCACATTAAGCCTTCTAATATTTTGTAGGATTAAAATACATAACTCATGCCATTTCTATATTAGTCTTATAGTCTCTAAGTTAATAAGACCTATTGTCAAACAAGAGCATTAGGATGCTTTTGTTGACAAGCACCTTAACAAATCATTCTCGATAAGGATCATGACATTTTGTGTAATAATTTTATATCAACTGAACACTAGACTCATGGTACTTTTTATTTTTTTTATAGGAATTGAGCTAAAAGAATAAAGAGTTAAGGGTAAAAAATATTTTCCCCTTCCTAAAAGGGAACTTAAGGTATTTAGAGATCAAGCAACAAGTAATGTGTTTCAATTTTATTAATTGATATGCAATATGTGATGTCACTAATGTATTTTAATGCATAGATTAATGAAGAGGAAACACCAGAGAGCTCTATATCACGAGCTAGACTCTTTATTTTAGGTCAAACTAATAAAGATGGCATAAACATGTTTGAGAACTTGCTGAAAAAGTTGTAAGCACCATTATTCTTAACTTTAGATAACATGTTAATAATTGCTATTCTAATAACTTGTGATTTTCAAATTATGATGAATAAAGTGTCATCTCAGAATAAATTTCTAAAGGAGGCATTCCCTAAGATAAAGATGTCATAGAAAAGGCATTAGAGAATCATGATCACCTAAGTTGTGTTAGGGGTATTGGCATAGGGGTCTCGAGGAAGTAAATAATGGGCAAAAAGAAGATTTAAAATGATGTGCCTTCTTCAACTAAGTTTAATTCTCTAAAACAAAGTAAAAGTGCATTAAAAAATGATTAAGGCTAATGATTCTGAGAAGTTATCCTTTAAGAACATTAGCCCCAACAAGATAGATAGTTGCATTATAGCCTAACCATCTGGTCAAATTCTCGAGGTATATATTATTTTTATTCCTTAACTTTGGTTCACCATTATTTCATTAACTTATATTTATTTTTATTTAGGGCGAGCATGATTGCTTTTCGTGGCAAATAGCCCTGGTAGACACAAAATGGCAAGAGGCTGTGCGTTTAATATCCTTAAGGAAAATACCATACACAAGTTGCTAATGCCTGTAGACTATTTATGAGGGTTGATTCTTGAACCCATTTATGCCAACTGTCCATTGCCCATTCCTACCTCAGAAGCATTCACTGTTAAAGAAGTAAGTGGTAACTTTATTGTATGGCTTAGGGTTTGCTTCTGTGTAAAAGATGAAGCACAAAATTGACAATAGATATACTAGTTACCTATTTATGTATATGTTACCTATATTAATCTCTAACTATATAATTAGCATGTAGTCCAAGGAGAAGGGCATCACTAGATAATTGGGCCAATCATCCAAGGTTAAGATAGCCATGCTGAACTAACTACCAAAAACCTACTAGAGCATACTTAAGGCATATGTAAAGTTGTTTGCTGATTCTATAATGCTTATCAGCTTTCATGTATGGCAGAGAACAACACGATATGATTAGGGTTGAAATGGTCAACGAAGTCCTCTTCAATTAGCCTAAATATGGTTCATTTTTATATGAGGTATCTTAATATAATATAATAATTTGTTTATTTTTTTCATTTAGGTACCAATATGAAAATTTTATTGTCCCTGGTGATCTTGCATCAATATTTGTCTTTGTTTCCTTATGATGTCTTTACTCATCGTAACATCACTACTGAGGTGCACATAGCCAAGCTCAAACATTAGCAAAGTACCTCAAGGCAAAGAACCATACTATGAGGATGTTATTTTTGGTACCTTATGTATAAGGGTAAGTTCATCTATATCTTAATTAATTTAATTTATCTTGTTGTTTTAAATTTCATGACATGTGCTTTCAAATTATTTTAGGAGCCACTATATGCTTTCAAATATTTGTGTGAGTACATTTTCCAGTTGTAGGACACAAAAAGTGAACTGCACAATTTTATTTTAGTTTTTCTCATATAGATTTTATAATTTAGAATAATTTTGGTTTAATATAGCAAACAACTTTGTTTTACTTAGTTTTATGTTAAGCAATTGTATAGGAAACAAAATTTTTTTATTTTGATAAAATTTTTAGTTTACTATAATTGAATTTAGTTTAGTATAATTATGGATTGGACTAAATTAAATTAGACTGGTCTGTATTTGCATTATACTATTGCAGGGGGCTACAAAAAATGCAGCTAGCGTATTTAAAAAAATTCAATATATTGGATAATTATTTTAAATGACCGTCCAATATTTATATTGGACGGTTATTTATATTGGATGATTATCAATGGTTATCATGATAACTATCAATAACCATCCAATGTACTATCAAATATTGGATAGTTCTGGTAAATAACCATCCAATATGTACTTTACCTATACCACTCACTCTAACAATATATTAGATGGGTCTTTGAACTGTCTAATATCATATAACCATCTAATATTTATTTTATCAATATATGATGGTGTCGTAACCATCTAAAATTGGCAAAAAGAACTATCTAATATTCCCTCTTTTGTCATAGTGAATCAAGTGTGGACACATAGTCCACAAGGAAAAGTAAGTAACAAGCGTGGCTAGAAGCCATGAAATATACGCGACCAAAGTCACAAAATAAGCACAGGTATGAAACTCATGAATAATGAGAATAGGCATAAGGCCCATGAAACAAGCATGAGTTTGATGCTCATAAATATCAAGCTAGCTAAAATTTAACTATGGTATACTAAGGACTGACAAAATTGCTGTTAGCACTAGTACAAAAATGACTTTTTACAGCGGTTAAAAATGACTTTTTACAGCAGTTAACGAGACGATGTTGTTCTAGGGGATGTAAAAAGTCCCTCTTTTTACATCGGTTATAAACCCGATGTAAAAATTAAATTTTTTACATCGGTTATAGAGCCGATGTTGAAAGTTATATACAAGAAAATTAAAAAAAATTTACTTTAACTTTTTACACCGATTCTTATCCCAACCGGTGTAAAAAGTGCACCTTTTACACCGGTTCCAGTCCCAACCGGTGTAAAAGTTTCACTTTTTACACCGGTTGGGATAAGAACCGGTGTAAAAGGTACACTTTTTACACCAGTTATGACCATAACCGGTAAAAAATATTATATTCTACAACGGTTGTGGTAATAACCATTGTAAAAAGTATTTTATTTTTTTTATATTATATTTATTTTATCAATTTTACCCATTCCTGTGCATAAAATTGCCAAATCAGACAGCCCAATTAATTTATAATTGTTTATCAAGTATTTATCAACTATACAAAGCTATTTAACTATTAAAAAAACTAATAAGTGTCTAAATTGTCAAAATTGCCATTCCTGTGCATAAAAATTGCCAAATCAGACAGCTCAATTCATTTACAATTATTTATCAAGTATTTATCAACTATACAAAACTATTTAACTATTAGGAAAACTAATAATTATCTAAATTGTGTCAACTATCAAAATTAAAACATGTCTAAAAGTAACAAAAAACCTCACAAGTTCTCCACAAAATAGGTTGCCCAACGTATGCGGATGTCTTCAATTTCAGCTTCAGAAAATGCATTCGAATTGTCGAACATCTAAAATTTAATTCATAAAGTAGGCATATTAATCAATTTCAAATAACATAATAAAATAAAATTTTTAAAAATATATATATTTACCTCTTTTGTAAATTCGGTCATGCCTAATGTGATAATATTGAGCATGTGCCTCATGATATATAGACCGCACAAGTTCGTCCTCACCGGTTGTCTATGACTTATATAAGAACAAATCATAAAAAATTAGTAAGAAATCTTAATGGTTGAATATATTAATAAAGTATAGCATCACCTTTGGCTCAATCCATGTGGGATCCTTGAGCTCATGTCCATGCTTTTGTAAGACTACATTTTGATATGTTCTCATTGCCCTATGATCAAGATTACCAAGTTAGTAAAAATATTCAAAAAAAATTAAATTAAATAGTTTAGTAAAAGTATTCTTACAAGTCTATCGTCTTCTTCATTTCTTTCCCAAGTTTGTAATGGAGGGAGCATAAAAAGACGACAGTGTTGCTCTTCATTGAAAGAACAAATAACTGCCAATGGTCCCTGCTAAATATGATACAAGTTAAAGTAAATCCATATTAAAAAACTATTAATTATAAATTGATCCTTACGAGTGCACATATGGAGCCATAAAAACGTCCTTTTTGACTTCACATATTCTCTGTTGGAGGTACGCGGCCCTTAACTCTGGAGTATTACCTTTCTCTGTCATGTGATGAGGGCAAAGAAATCCAAACTTATCACCTTTGCCCGATATAATGCACAAATGATGAAGATACCTACAACAATGCAATTATATTATTTACTAAACTTGATGATTAAGTTTACTTACAACAATGCAATTATATTAAAAAAAAATATACTTACATCATAAATAGTTCAATGTGTGGTGTGGTAAGCTGATTATTTGACAGAAGTCGAACCAAATCTTCCCGTTTAATTGTCACTATCATGTCTTTCTTGCCCACAACCTCCGGATCCATTTCTAAACTCTTGAACTCGAATGATAAATCATACGCCATTAAAATCATTCGCTGATGCGGAGTCAACGAGGGTTGTGGAAGCTTTGGGAGATTCGATGAGGAAAGCTTCTACATAATAAAAAGACAAGAAATAGTTAATAAAAAACATATATTAGGAATTTGCTACATAATAAAAATTTATGAAATTTCGTACCACAGCTTGAACTAGATTCACAAGTCTCTTGGGCCATAGGATAAAATTGCCAACAGCTTCAACCACAGTCTTCACCTCATCAGTAGGGAATGGAACCAAAGCATCTGGCACTTTTGGATCTGCAACCACCACTCTTACTTGATCATCTTGAATTTGCTTGTGGTGGATGGTTGACCCCAAGCTATAGATGCTACCAAGAGCAACCAAGCGTTTATTAGGATCTTCTAGAAATATCTCACATGGTTCACCAATGTTGTCACCAGAAGGACCCTCTGACATATGCTCAAGAATATTACTCCCTTTTATACTATGAAATGCAGGAGATGTATGAACTGGTTCAGCAGTTGTCTCCTGTCGTGAGCTCATCATGCTCATCATCTCCTCCTTCATTTGCTCTTTCATTTGTAGAAGCCGAGCTTCAAATGAAGCTTCAAACTCATCCTTAGTCTGTTGCCTCACAGTGGATATCAATGTATCAAGCTCTTCTCTAGTCACTACACCTCCTGAATTGGGACGTGCAGGTGCTCCAAAGTAGTCCTTAATGCCCACACCATATCCAACGCCCCTCACACGACCCGGATGCTCTGGCTTGCCTGTAGCAACTGTTAAGATATCATTTCTGCCCTCTGAAATGAAGCTTCCTTGGGCTTGTTGTCCTTAAGAGTATCCTATAATATAAAAATAACAATATTAATTAATAATATATACAATTGTATAGAAATTTAAAGGGACAAGGAATAATAATTTTACTTACAATCCTCTCGGCAATCTCCCGTGCTGTCTCACTTATATAGCCTCCTTTCTTATACTGATGTCCATATCTCCATTTCTCCTCTCGAGAGACAGGTGATGGTGGAGAAAGGAGTATGGAAGGATCAGACTTGGCTTCTTCTTCTCTCTTCTTCTATTTCTCTGCCATCAGTATATCATCAGCTCTAGCATAACCTCCACGAGATAAGGTGTGGGGGCATTGATCCTGCCGAGCAATTTCTCGCCCTTTAGCTCGTTTTTCCTGTTAATAAATTGAATTTTAGATTTATAATTAAAGTAAATCTAAATAAAAATTAAATAAATTAAAAGTTAACAAACCATAGCCTTTTCAGAAGTCTGAATCCTGACAAATTCTTCCCAAGTATCTTCATCAAGGAACTGGTATGTATCAAGAGGATTGGGACGAGCCTGACCCTCTGGCACCTCGATAAAGATATATCTTCTAGCAAGATCAGTCTTAAAATTTCTCCAATGTGTTCCACAGTAAGAAATCAATTTGTGTCAATAATCTTGATTAGATGGAACATCGTATGTGAGCTACAATGAAGACATAAGATAATAATCAATAATTGCCCAATAATATATAACTATAAAAAAATTTAATTTTTAATTACTTACCTGAATACTTTCCCAAATCTGTTCCTTCACACGTTCTGGCACATCAGGCCAGTCCTTAAACACAATAGGAGGCTTGGTACGCGAGAGGAGGCCAAGAAAACTAACAAACTTGGATTAATGTGGCCCTATCGGATTCCATCTCCGGTCAAATTGAATTAGTAACTTACGCCCAGCACTCCTACTTAATGTCAGATCTCTTAATCGTGTGCCACGTCTCCCCCTCCTCATAGACTGGCTCTGACTCGGCTCCTCACTAGGGGTGCCCTAACTTAGCTCCCCACTAGGAGCAACATCACCAATTGACTGGCTCTGAGTGTCATCACCTTGATTCTCCATATTCCTATTAATTCAAATAAATGAAATTAATTAAAAAAATAATCAAAGATAAGATAATTAAGAAAAACAATCCCACAACATAAATTTAATTGAACTAAATTAACATACTTTAATTTCAAAACTAAACTCATATAGGGATATTCTCCCATATCCCTTCATGGTGATCGCTTCTTATGGCATGTTCATCATCTACTTCATCTACCATATCCAAAATTGGTAGCCCACTTGAGAAGTTAGGAGTTTCAAAAATATCAAAATTTGATTTATGATCGTCATTACTATCAATCATCCTTTTTCCTTTAAGTGCTATTGACCAATTTTTATTTGCTGGATCCGTGACATAGAAAACTTGTTTAGCTTGGTCTGCCATAATAAATGGCTCATCTCCAAAAGTTAGTTTTTTAAGATCAACCATTGTAAATCCAAACTTATCATCACGAATACTATTAACGTCAACCCACTTGCATTTGAAAACAGGAACTCTAAATTTTATATAATCACCTCCTAAATCTCTTCAATAACCCCAAAGTAAGTCCTGGATGCTAGTTTAGGTTTCATATCTTTTGAACTAGAAAAGTGTACGGCTTCAGCCATTATCATAACTCCACTATTTTGCACCGTACTCTTCTCATCCAAAGACTTTGTATAAAAGGAATACCTATTAATATTATAGGCACTCCAACATATAACATCAAAGTTAGGACCTCCAGCTAACCATTTAACTGTTTCAGAAACACCACTTTCATTCAAAACTTTCTGCTTGAACCAATTCACAAAAGTCCTATTATGCTCTTTCAACAACTTTTGTTCTGTTATTCTCATTCGATAATTTTTTGCCTTTAAAAGTTCTTTATGAGAAGATATGTAATCTTTAACTTCATCAATATTATTCAAGATATATAAATGTGCTTCTTGTAATTCATCATGATTCATGCTCTTCACTGGTACTCCACGTGTGCCTTGACCATATTGCCTTTTCTCATGACAAGATTTAGGAAGTCCAATTGATTCTGTACTTGACAAGTAATCAGAATAAAACTCCATAGCTTATTCAGCAACATATTTCTCAACTATTGATGCTTCGGGTCGAAATGGATTTTTGACATACCCTTTCAGTATTTTCATGTATCTCTCAACTGGGTACATCCATCGCAAATAAACAGGGCCACACAATTTTACCTCCCTTACTAGATGCACTATTAAGTGAACCATAATGTCAAAAAATGTAGGAAGAAAGTGAATCTCAAGTTGGCACAAGATAGTACAAGCTTCTTGTTCTAACTCTTCCAGTTTACAGGGATCAATAACTTTACTGCATATAGCATTGAAAAAGAAACAAAGTTTGGTTATTGTAAGTCTTAAATCTTCTTTCAATATGCCTCGAATAGCCTAAGGTAATAGTTGTTGCATCAAGACATGGCAATTATGAGATTTTAAGCCTACCAGTTTCAACTCTTTCACAGATACAAGCTTCATAATATTTGAAGAATACCCCGAAGGAACTTTGATTCCATGTAAACACTCACAAAAACTTGTTTTCTCAGATTTGCACAATGTATGAGAGGCTGGGGGATAATAAGTTCGTTTACCTTCTGGTCTTGGGTATAAGTCTTCCCGTATTCCCATTTCTTTCAAATCCAATCTTGCATTCACACCATCCTTAGTCTTACCTGGTATGTTCAGAAGCGTTCCAATAATACTATCACAAACGTTTTTCTCTACATGCATAACATCAATACAATGCCTTACTTCAAGATTGCGCCAATATGGGAGGTTAAAAAAGATAGACCTTTTTTTCCATATGCTTTTTGCACCAGTATTCTTTTTAGTCTTACCGAAGACAATATTAATGTTTTTCACATGTTCATATACTTGATCCCTAGTCAAAGCATCCGGAGCATCATTGTGTTCTTGGTGACCATGAAAAGCTTTCTTCAATCTACGATATGGGTGATCTCGTCTAAGAAACCTCCGATGGCTAAGGTAGACTGTCTTCCTTCCATGTTGAAGTTGATGGTAGTTTGTGCTTTCTTCACAAATTGGACAAGCTTTATGACCTTTCACGCTATAACCAGACAAATTTCCATATGCAGGAAAATCATTTATAGTATAAAAGATCATAGCACGTAACTTAAAATTCTCCTTCTGATTTGCATCAAACATTTCCACACCTACCTCCCACAACACTTTCAAATCTTCAATCAGAGGTCTTAGATAAATATCAATATCATTTCCCGGTTGTTTTGGTCCTGAAATCAACATGGATAGCATCATATACTTCCGTTTCATGCACAACTTAGGTGATAGATTGTAAATCACCAAAAGAACAGGCCATGAACTATGTATACTACTAAGACTACCATAAGGATTCATTCCATCGGTAGAAAGTCCAAGCCTCAAGTTCCTTGGCTCATTGCCAAATTCGGGAAACAATTGATCAATTTTCTTCCATTGAGGAGAATCGGCTGGATGTCAAAGTTTTCCATCAGATATCCTCTCATTTGTATGCCACATCAAGTTCTTTACATCATTAGTATTTGCAAACAAATGCTTGAACCTTGGTATAATTGGAAGATACCATAAGACTTTTGTAGGAGCCCCCTTCTCTTTGTACCGTGGTGCCTCACATTTCGGACACTTCTCCTCCCCTTCAAGCTCTTTTCTGTACAACACACAATCATTAGGACATGCGTGTATTTTTTTATACTTCATACCCATTGGACACAAGATCTTCTTGGCATCATAATAACGATTTGGTAGTACATTGCCCTTCAGAAACATTATTTGAAGTAACTCTAACAACCATGTGAAACTTTGATCACTCCACCCAGCTCTTGCCTTTAAGGTAACTAGTTTTAACACCCCAGATAACAAACTAAAATCAGTGCACCCCGGGTATAGAGGCTTCTCTGCATCAGTGCACAAGTTATCATACACATGTACTCGTTCAAAAGCCTCTTCCCCAACATCACAGATCATGTCCTCTAATCGATTTTCATTCATTTCTACTTCATCATCAAGATTATCAACTCCCACACATTGAGATGTGTTACTATAATTTTCCAATCGTTCACCATGCCAAATCCATATTGTATAATTTTTGCAAATCCCATCACAAACTAAGTGCTCTCTTATTTCGGGAACACCTAGTCTCCTCTCATTCAAACAATTAACACAAGGACAATAGAACCTTTCACTATTGTCAACAGCATTTTTCTTAGCAAATTCCAAAAATTCTTTCACCCCATTATCATACTCGTCACTCGTTCGTCTAGCATTCATCCAACTACGATCCATATGTCACCTCCTAAAGAATATAACTAATGTTATTATCTTCAAACTATTTTAAAAAACTAAGTTCCTAATTAAATTAAGATTTGAAAAAATTTCGGCAGAATCTCCCCTAAAAATTGGATCTCCCAAGACTTTTAAAAAAAATTTACAAGAGAAAATTGACAATTTTAAACCAAATAAATGATAACATACAACAACCTGAGGCCTTATGAAGCCACTAACAGCACTCCCAGCAACAATCAATATCATTAAAAACTAAATTTAAAAAAATTAAAGAAAAGAATAAATTCAAAAAAAATTTCGATAGAGTCTCCCTTAAAAATTGGACTTCCCAAAAGTTTTAGAAAATTTTACACGAAAAAATTAACAATTTTAAACCAAATAAATGAATCACATGCAACAACCTGAGGCTTTATGAAGCCACTAACAGCACTCCCAGCAACAATCAATATCATTAAAAACTAAATTTAAACATTATAAAATTTAAAAATTTATATTCAACACATACTTGGGTGGTGGCAGCTACAGCAACGGCTCAACACTGAGAGGGAGGGAGAAGGAGTGGTGGAGGGGGCAAGAGGGAGGGAGAGGGGCAGGGGGCGGGAGAGTGAAGGGGTGGGCAAGGGGAGAGGGGAAGGGGGAGTGGGCGGCGGGACGAGGGGGAGGGGGAAGGCCGAGGAAGGGGGAGTGGGAGGGGGACGGGCGGCGGGACGAGGGGGAGGGGATAGGCGGCTGAGGAAGGAGGAGTGGGAGGGGGAATAGGAGTTTTAGTGAATTTGAGGGAAAATTGGAAATGTTGGAAAGATCTAGGATCAAAATGGGAATGTTGAAAAGAGATAGGGGCATAATGAGAATTTAGGATAGTTTGAGGCAAAATAGGGATTTTAGAATGTATAGGGTAAAATGAAAATTTTCAAAAGTATAAGGATTAAAGTGTAATTTTAGGAAAATAGGGGCTAAAATGAAATTTGTGTAAAGTTACAGAGGTGAAAGTGTAATCATTGGAAAGATTTGGGGCAAAATGGAATTTTGAGAACTTTATAGGAAAAAATGGAATTTCAAAAATTTTTGAGGTCAAAATGGAAATATTAAAAGATAAGAGTTCAAACTATGATTTTGAAACATATGGTTGACTGGGTAGGATGGCATAGTGGATTGGACATATGGCAGGATATAGTTGGTCTGCGCTGTTGTTGACTGATTAGAATGGTGATATGGTGGTTGACATCAACATCTTTAAGCTCCAGCAGGCATATGCAACGTGTGGATCGGCGACAATGGCACGTGGGCTTTCAATAATGGCTTGTGACAATGTTTCTAGTGATGGGGAACCTATTGTAACACATTTTCAACATCCTGAGCATGACAGTGATGTCAATTTCTGGGAAAAAAATGCCTGGATTGCAAATAATGAAGACGTCAAAGACTCCTCCTCTAAATCTCTCTCTTATTCGATGTAATCCCTCAACTCTAACTCTCTCTCGCTCTCTGGACTAGCTTTGACACCAAAATGGTATAGAAACTAAATGGAAAGAGAAACTCTCATTTATTCTCTGATCAAATTTGCTACCTTACATTAAAAATAGGGCCCTTATTTATACTGTCATGGGTAAATGAAAAAAGAAGAATTAAAATGAGGGTTATACATGTTACAACTAGATTTTGACTGTTATTAACTCGGGACATTTTCTAAGCTTTAATGGACGTGGCTTCAATAGATGTAAATGCAGATGTTGTAGTGTAGACATTAAAGAGCCATCATGCTTCCGTTTCATTTTGTATTTATCTTTTTCATGTTTCTTCTTTGCAAGGAGGCACTTGGAATTGTGGCTTGCCGTATAGAGCTTGGTTCATCATAATAGATTGAGGAGTCAAATTTTTAAAAACCCCTTTACTTGTAATCTCCCTTTAGAGCTTGTTATATGAGAGATTGACATACTTAAGATTAATAAGTAACTCCAAAACTTTAGGAATCTCCCCAGACAAATTATTTTAGGAAATATAGGTTAAAAAATTCCAAATGATATAGGAATAGATGCTTGCAACTTTTTTTTTTTTGCACCAAAGGGAGAATTTGTAGATTTTGCAACCCACCTATAGTTGTTGGAATGATACCAGAAATATGATTTTTAAAAAAATCAAATACAATAAGAGCTTTTAAGTTTCTAACCCTTGATGAAAGATTCCTAAAAAAATGATTTGAAGACAAGTTTTCTTGCAATATATATTTCAAATTCCAAAAGGAAGATGGTACCTCCAAAGCCATCTTTTTAGAGTCAAATTGAAGTTCTCTTAAAGAGCAAATATTTCCTAAACAAGGTGGTATTGCTCCATAAAACTTATTTTGGCTTAGATGTAAATAGCCAAATGGTTTGATTTCAGAAAGCTCTTGAACAATTAGGCCATGCAAGTCATTTCCCTCAAGACTCAAAAATTGACACTACTATAAAAATAAGCTAGAAGAGCGTTCGTATAGGAGCCTTTTTAATTAAAAAAGCTCTTATATCATAAAGCAAAGCATATCGTAGCATTATAAATAAAAAATGCTCTGATAAGCAAGTATCTACAGGAGCTTTTATGATAAAAAATGTTCTTGTTGGTACTAAAATAAATAAAAAAAATACAGTGACCTAAATGAGCTTTTAAGCCTCAAAAAGCTCAGGTAGGCCTAGGATCTGTCGGAGCTTTTTAGGACTAAAAATGCTCTTGTAAAGTTTAAATTTTTTTTTTAAAAATTAATCTCAACATGCCTCAATTTTTGGCCTCATCTTTATTTTCTCTTCTTTATCTACAAGGAGTTGTCCTCTTAAAGTTCCCATAAGTCATCTTTATCTATAACTTTTGAGTCACTATTTCTATTGGTTGTTTATTGCTCCAACATTGCAGTTCTCCCCTAGTTCTTAAATTCAAGTATGATCTTACTAAACTTAGGATCAGCTGACACCTAAGGGGGGTGAATTGGGTAATACTTAAAAACTTTAAAAATTTTAAAGAAGTGAAATACTTTAGTAAGAAGGAAGAAGATGAGACACACAAGATTTATACCGATTTAGCCCCAAACATGGCCTACGTCTAGTCCTCAAGATCATACTTGAATTTTTCAACTAAATTCATAAGCTTTAGTGGGTGTTTGCCACTATAATACAATTCACAAGACTTAGCTAGTCTTGAAACAAGTGCTCTAGCATCCCACCTCATCATAGAATAAACTATTGCTTGTCCCTGCCTTAAAAAAGACTATCCTTACATTCTATTAGCCCTTACAGATATTAGATCATATGTTTTAATGATTATAAAACCAAGAGAAGAAGTGTTTGTCATATGTGTTGAAAAATAAAGAATCATGGATGAAAATAAAACCTCAAGAATTAAGAGAAGATGAAGATTTATAGGATAAGTTATTAATTCTCTTAGATTCATGTGAAAACTGAGAGCTTAATTACATATCATTATCATTAAGATTAATGCATCATGTTTAGCTTATAAGTCTTAATTATGCACATTAAAACTCATTTTAGTACATATGAGCTTGCAAGTTATGTCACTGTTGCTTGTAGTGGTTCATAGAAGTTGAGCTTTTTATTGTCTGAAGAATCAATTGTGATTCAGTGAGGTCACATGCGTGATTTTTCATGATAGGCATGCCAACGAACGTTTCACGCTTAAATCAAGGAGTGATCCATGCATGATTTGTCACTTTTGTTTGTGTGATGCCTTGACATTACTTATTTATTCAATATCATGTAAGCAACCTTGTGGTCTACACACATAAATTGTCAAGTTGTGTTTTATTGAATTTTATTAAGAGCCATTTCACATGTGAAAGGAAATGGTAACCATGCATGATTTGTCATTAGTTCTCTTAAACACATCTTGTCAAATTGAGTCTTAAGTTATTTCAAGCATGGTTCAACGTTGCTCACTTGCATAGTTTTGTATTCATTATTTCATATCTCTTGATCAAGGAAAACTTACTTGAGTGCACACTGGTTCTACACGTGATATGTATTCCAAAATGGCTTAAGTTTTACAACTTGCCATTTCACGCGTGAGTGTTATTGTGTTTCACATGTGATCTGTCTTCCCAAATGGTTTAGATTTTAATGAAGCTATTCCACGTGTGATGATTTATTACTTCCACACAAGATTTATTTCACTAATTTAGCCTTAGCATTCTGCTAGCTAAATTACGCATGAAGACAAGTTGGTCACACATAAGTTTTGTCACACAGAGCTAGTTTTGGCTCTTTATGAACCAAACCACATGTGAGAGCATGAGGGTCACATCCGATTTTTGTCACACAAAATAGGATGCATCTTCATATACTTTAAACCATGCTTGAGAACCCTAAGGTTCATACCTGCATTGTCACATACACTTATTTGAAACTTTGATACAAGCCATTTCACATGTGATATGTCAAGTTGCAGGCAAGATTTGTCACCAATAGTTAGTAACACTATTTCAATAGTCTGTCAATTGCCCAAATATATACGTGATACAATTTAAGCTTTGTTTAGAACTACTAATCCTAGAGTAAACTTTTCTTTATTTGAGCATTCAAAAAGATTTCAAATTATGGTTAAATATTTAGTATTTATTTATCATTCTTGATAAAGTTTATGAAAAAACTCTCAAAAATTTATAAGATTTCATTTGTAATCTATCTACTCTTTAAGAGAGTTTTTCTATGAAAGTGTTTCTTAATCTTTCAAAATATTAAAAAGGACTTTTCCAAGTATTTGTAGCAACTTGCTGAATTGTAGAAAAGATCTTGTTGAATTAAGATAAGTTAAGTCTTATGAATTGTACTGTGGTGGCATGCACCTATTAAAGGTTGTGATTTTAGTTAGAAATCTCAAGTGTGATCTTGATGACTAGACATAGGCTAGGTTTGGGTTGAACCAGGATAAATCTTATATGTTTTTATCTCCTTCCTTCTCACTCAAATCTTTCACTCTTTAAGTTTTTGAAAATTGTTAAGAGTCACCCAATTTACTCCCTCTTAGGTGCTAGCCTATCTAACATTTGGTATCAGAGTTTAAACTCTAGATCAAGAACTTAACAGTTTAAGAGGATGCTATGGCTAGTTTGGGTGACAGTGTTCTCTTAAAAGGTGCTAAGAGCAAAAGGCCTCCAAGATTCAATAGTGAAAACTATGCCTTCTAAAAGAGCAAGATGAGATTTTTTTTGAGGTATCAGACCTTGATTTATGAGAGATTGTTAAAAATGGTGCTTATGTTCCTACGGTTCTTATATTCCTATGAAAACTGTAGAAGGATAGCAAGTAAGAAAAGTAAAGAGTGAATTTACAAAAGATGAAGAGAAGCTTGTGCTCTCAATTCCAAGGCAAATTTAACTGTTGCAAGTGCTTTGAGTCAATAAGAATTTTTTCGTGTCAACAATCTAGAGATAGCAAAAGAAATGTGGGATGCTTTAGTGATTGCACATGAGGGCATAAAAGGAGTTAAAGAGAACAAATGAGCACGCTGACTTAAGAGTATGAGCTTTTTAAGATGAAGCCTAGAGAAAGCATGAAGGAAGTGTAAGTAAGATATGCGCATGTGATAAATGAGCCTACAGTACTTGGAAAGACCTATACACAAAAGGAACAAGTTAGAAAATTTATGAAAGATCTTGCTAAATAGCAACCTAAAATCATTGCATTAAAGAAGCAAAAAGTGACTCCATGAGATATATAGCAGCATTATTTAGGAGTCTTACCAAGCATGAAGGAAGAATATTAATGTTGAAGGAGGATACTAAAAAGAAGAAGTCACTGGCTCTTATATAGTATCAAAGGAAGACTCTAACTCTGAGGCTAGTGATAATGAAGGTTTTGATGAGGAAATAACTGTGTCAAAAAGTTTGGCAAATTCTTTGGGAAGAAGAAATTCACAAAGAAGGAAGACAAAGAAATTGTCTACTTTAAATGTAAGAAACCAAGACATATTGTAAAATTCAGAAAGTTTTAATACTCAAATTTAATTTAAAATAAATATTTATAATTAAATTAAAATTAAAATTAATTTGATAGAGGTCTGAAGTTGGAATTTTACTAAGGAAAAATTTAGTTTTATTTTATTTTTAACTGTGGGAAAAATTACCAAAGTTGGCTTTGGCTTTTGTGCTATAATAAAAAATGTTGGGCCCTTCCTTGTAATTTTTTCCAAATTGCTAAAGTCAGTTTTTTCAAAGGAAATGCACGCAAAAAAGGAAAATGAAACAAAGAAAGTAAAGAAACAAAGAGCAAGAAAATGAGAGTGTGAAAGGAAGAAGAGATAGAGTTAGGCTAGGATCTAAGAGGCTTTGCGGCCGTTGCAAGCTCAGCTCTACAATAGGTAAATTCCCTACTTTAATCCTCTTCCTTCCCTCTTTGTTTTCTTAAGTTATTGGAAAAGGAAAATTCTTGATTTGGATCCCAAAGGATTTATTCTTATATGCATTGATTTTCTTGGGTCCTATGAAGGTTGTTTTGAGTTTCTATACGGTGCTCTAATATTTTGAATGGGCAATTACACGAAAAGGGAGTTTTAGGGCAAAAATCAAACCCTAAGAGATTGGATTTCACTCTTTAAATGTTTAAGCCTATTAATTTAGTTATAATTGTGCCATTTGAATTCAATAAGATTTAAATTAAACTTTAGTTTTCGTTATAAGAGCTAATTTTGAAAGTTAGTGATACTAAGTGAAGGTTTTTAATTGATTAAAAATTATATGAATATAAAATTGGCCTAGTGGTGATTAATAAATGATCTTGGTGGTTAAGTGATACTATATGAATGGTTGGTTTAATATGTGAACAATTAGGATGGATTATGGCTCATTGACTTAAGTTCTATGGTATGAGTTATAGTCTTCATTAATGCTATTTGCCATGAAAAGTGATATAGATCACTTATATGTTGTAGGAAATTATTGGTGGAACTTAAGTGGAGGATAAAGAACAAGCCAAGTTTCATTTTATACAAGGGAAAATCACTTTGGTATAAAAGGGTTGAGGTAATAGGGGAATTTATATTTTTTATTGCTTTAGTTAGCTGTTTTTAAATAAATATTATTAGCTATCATGCATTTTGTGTTAAATGATTAAATGTAATTAATTGTATTTTATAAAGACTTATGGGGTACTACTTGAATAATAATCCATATATGCTTTCTATTTGTTTAATAATAATGTTTTTATGAAAATAAGGTTGTTTGAATGCATTGTAATTATAGAGAACGAAAGTTGTGCTTAAGGAAGGGCAACTAGGTTTGGTACCTTAAATAGGCTAAGGAACCACTTAAGGGAGGAGTGATATTTATTATACTACCCTAGATTATTGAAGTGGTCAATACTCGAAAAAAGTAGACAAGAGTCAAAGGCATGATCTCGGTAGAGTTCACCAATAGGGAGATATGGACTTGTGATATTCTATGGCACACTGCCAATATATAGTGTTGCCTTTCGTATTGTGAGCTCAGTATACTAAAGTGATTAATGGATTGAGTTTTTGACATCTCTTAATGGGGGAGAGAATCCTAGTATTTAAGGTGTAGCTAGCATGGAATATGAGATTGACTTACATTCCATAAGCCTTAAATAACTAGAAAATTAATTTAAAATAATAATATAATTTACATCTAAAATTTAAAATTTATAAAGTTTTAACAATTTTGTAAAAATTTTAATAGAATTTTCCCTGTAATTAAAACCTCCCCAAAATTTTTACAATAATAGAAACCTATCAGCCAAACCAGGAAGGGAATTTAACTCTACACCAGCAAATTTCACAACAATAAAATAAGACTAGGACCTAACTACAATATACGTGGAGCATTAAACTGCAATTGTATAATATAATGCATATTTAGCAGGAGGTGTAGGGTCAACTACATTTGAGACCAAAGAAATTTTTGGTGAGTGGCATTCCAATCAAAATTATAATTAAAAAAATTTTAAAGATGGTAACTAATAAATTTAATTGAAAACAAATTCATGAAATAAGAAACATATACTTAAGCTAACAATAGATAATGAGTTTTCTCAATAATATAACCATGAAATTAAATAATGGTATTAGAATAACATAAATGTTTAAAAATCTGTATAGCTCATAAAATATAAAAAAAATTCAATAGTAGTGCAATTTGATAAAATACTTTCAAAGCATTAATAAAGACATGAAAATTTTAATTTAAATTTAGGAGGCTTTATCAGAATGAATAACAAATATGGATACACAGTCCATGGGGATAAATAACCAATCAAGCATGGAACATAGTCCATGAGGGTAAGTAACCAGTCAAGCATGGCTAAAAGCCATAAAACAAGTGTAGCAGGAGCCACGAATCAAGCGCAGGCATGAAGCCCACAAAAAACAAGCACGAGTGTGATGCTCACGAATAATCGTCCCTTCGTTCCACATACGTTGGCCATCACATAGGGCTAGCACCTCCTATAAGCACCCTACTAGTTAGGTGTACCATAGCGCGTCAAGGGCTAATGAAACTACCGTTAGCATCTAGCATTTTGAACTCAGTCTCCCTAATTAAAATCAAGCATGCATAGGGTTGAAGAAAAATTTCAAAATATATAATTTCATTGTCATCTTTCATTCCTATATTCATTGTCATTTCCTCCATGCATAAATCATTGCAATAAAATTTTTATATCAACATAGAATTAAATAATTAAATTGTTTATGAGAAACAATACCATTAAAATGAAAATAGGATTAACAAGAATATGTAAACAATTTATAAATCAATAATAATAATATTTAAATGAAGAAATTTTTATAAACACTTTACTAAAAATATATCCGGAATGCCACCCACTTACTTGATAGTTTTTGAAAATTCTAAAGTGTGCTTCTCTTAATCTTTCACTTTAATTATAATAGTGTTCTTGATTTCCTGACAAATAGATCATAATTCTAAAATCATTTATCATGAAATTTTTCAATCACTTGCTGGATATTTGAATTCAATCTAAACAATATCAAAGATAATACTCTAATATTTTATTTTTCAAACACAATTGAATTAGTTAAATCATTTGACAATTTTTAACTTATCCTCATACTTCCTTCTGACCAATACTCATTCTTAAATAATAATAAACTATGTCGATCATTCTTAAGCTTCCTCTAGACTAAAAAAATGTGAAATAAGCATTCTATGTAATCCTTACTCCCCTTTTGGTATTTTAAAATTTTCAATTAATAACTTGATCTAAAATTATAGACACTTCTTTGAGATATAAAATAGAAGCTTTAATAACCAATAATTTAGAAAATTTTTCTTTCACACATTTTTACAAATACTTTGAGAGCATGCATTTATCATTGACAAATTTATGAGTTAAGCACCCATGCAATTCAACAACTTTTAAATTGTTAATTCCATCCCAAAATTTGATTTAGCATCACTGCATGACAATATTCAGCACTAACTAACACATACACCTCAACTCTTGCTAGAAGTGCATAACAGTAGCAACATGGAATAGGAACATCACCCATCAGCAAAGGAGGGAAAAGAAAAATATTGTGCTACTATAGAAATCAAAAAGGAAGAAGAAAAACAGTAACTTTCATCAATGAAACATAATGACAGCAACTTAAATCAAGCATGCTTAACACTAAAGAAGGAACAAAGAAAAGTTTCAAGTTTCAAGTTTCCACACACACAAGAAGGAAGAAGACCAAAATTTAGCTACTAAAAATAATAGTCGAGCTACCATACACACACACTGAACTTTTAGCAATTAAGGAGGAAGAAAAAGAAGGACTAAACATGTGTGCATACACTATCTTTATAAGCCACGAAATAGAGCAGAACCAAGGAAGGAAGAAGATAGAAAATCTCAGCCAACAAACACACAAATCAGATTACCATACACATATAGACTTCTAACTATTAAGGGGAAAGAAAAGAAAAACTGAACATACACGCATGGGCACACCTTTTTCCACTCCAGAACAGCAAAGAAAAGAGTAGAGATTTAGCTCAGCACAAGATAAAAAATATACGAATAGTAAAGATGATCCAGTAAAGCAAGAGGCATGCTGATGGTGAGGAGAATAACAAGACGGAGGTAAAGAGGAAGGGCTCGACAGGAATGAGAAAGGAAGTCTAAGGTCGATAAAGAGAAGAGACGAGAATCCTCTATTTTTCAATCATGAAAAATATAAAAATCTGATCAAAGAAGTACTTGAGAAAATTACCAAAAAGAGCACCAAAAAATCACAAGTTAAAGGCACAATAAAATTATGAGAAAGGGCACTACATTTTCCTATAATTTTAAAACTAAAGTTTTGCTCAGAAAATTTTTGGACCCTATATCCTTTAGAAAATTTCTAGGAAAAATTCTTACAAACTATCCCTTTCTACTTGCCATAAAACTTATTTAAATAAAATATCTATTGGGAGAAAATTTTGTTCAATTTAAAATTAAGGTCATTACAGCTAAGGTAGCCCTCACATGGAGAGTAAATAGGGCTAGCTCTGGGAAGGAGTTAGCTTCGATTGCTAGGATTCACATCAAAAGAGCATAGGCAGTTAGGTGGATTTGATTATACCTTAGATTATGTTTTATGCCTATGGAGGTACAAGTGGGTATAAGGTTTACTTACAAGCTAAAGAGTGCCAGCAAGCATTCTGTCGGTCAGGAAAGGTCATACTGGCCTATGTCATGCGTTCATGCATTTTAAAAGATTAAATTATATGTTCTGTTTAATCTATTACTCATTTATTTGACTATGGCTTACTTTATAATAGTAAATGTAGATTTCTCTATTATTGAGACTATGGTTGTCTCACCCCCTTCTTTTTAATATTTTTAGGTCTAGGGAAAGGATCTAGGAGTAGGGTTATGGGTTGTTTGTGGATTGTAAAGAACTATAACCCCTTTATTTTGAGCAAATTTATTGTAATGTATATAGGATTAGAGTGCCATTAGAATGTGATTATATATATGTGTGTGTGAATATGTGTGGATTCTATGGCTTTGTGTGAATTTTTGTCTACTTATGGACTTATGACTAGGAAACTTAGTTATAGTGTGTGGTTTTGATAGATTTATTTGGTAGACAAGTTTTTACTATAAGCAAATGTTTATTTTAGTATATATGTGATTATATAAGCAAATGCAAAGTGGTTGCATTACAAATGATGTGTGATGGGCAACATACACCTTAAATAGAGAGAATGGGTGTGTGAGACCCACAGGGATCTCTGAGCTAAGTGAAAATGTTTAACATGTGTATTCATTTATATGTGTATATGGTATTGAGAATGGTTTTTGACCACTCTTGCGTGATTTGTAAAATTTGGAGGGCTCAAGGTCTATTTTGGAAAATGGCACCCAAGTGGTCAAATTTTTATATAAGGGGTTTTTCCATCATTTAAATGTTCTATCAGGTACTCCTAGTCCTATTTGATGTGTCCAAAGTGTTCCTATATATTTGTGATGATTAGGAAGAGATTTGAACAATTTTAAAAATAGATTTTATTAAAAAGCTACACTTTTTACATCCAGGTGTTCAGATTTCAATCCAACCATTAGATTTTCTTTAAATTTTTATCACAAGTAAAACATTTTATAATTTTTATGTAGGCTTTGAAATCACCTTCATCGGACATTCAATGGAGAAATGGCATGCTTTGAAAGTTGATCCAGAGGTGTTGTCATGACAGCAATAAAGCTGTCATGATAGCAAAAATGTCCAAATTTGTAACGTGTCCAAATTTTACTTTGACCATTGGATCTTTCTAAAATTTGGTACACTTGTAGTACTCTTTAAATGTGACATGTGGGCTCTAGAATTTCCCCGATCGAAAGTCAGATGACAAAATGGTGCACTTTGAAAGTTGGTCCAAATGTGCTGTCATGACAACAAAAATGAGAAATTTGTAACATGTTCAAATTTTAATCCCACCATTAGATATTTTTAAAATTTGGTGTACTACTAGTAATAATTAAAAATGATATGTGAGCTTTTAAAATAACTTTGATTCGAGGTCGAACAGCAAAATGGTGCCCCTTAGAAGTTAGCCCAGGAAGGCTATCGTGGCAGCAATTTAATACTGTCATGACAGCATCTTTTAACCTTGCTTTCGCCTAGCCTTCCTTTGTTATAGTAAGATAAAGAAATTAGTTTCATTTTTTATTTGAGCTTAATTGATTTGTGTGGAAGGAGTGAAATTTGACAAGTTTGGTTAATTAAAATTTGACATGGGAAATTGTAGACAAAGAGATTTAAAAAATAAGATATTGCTGCATAATTTAATTCTAAACACGCAAGGTGTTCACTAAAATTTTTAGTAGAAGAAATTATGGTTTGAAAAATTTATTATTGTTAGTTAAATTATCATACTTGACAAATATCATTTATAATAGAGGGCTCAAAATGAAGCTAAATATTTTTTAAGAAAGATAAGTAATGATAAACAATGCTATTTGATTTATCTATGTTCAAGTTTGTTTACTCTTATGTTAGCTTTTAGGTACATATAGTCTAATGAAATGTTTGAAAAACTTAGAAACTTTGAATATCATTTATGTGCATGTATGTTGAAAATTGTTGTTTAAAGTCAATATGATTTTTGTTTGTGGAAGGTTGATGTTGTAATTCTCCTTTCAAATTCTCTTGATTTGTTTGGATTGAAGATTTATAATTTGTAAAGTATATAAATTGTAACGCTTGCCTCAAGTTTTATTCAAAAATCACACAATTCAAATAAACTTAGTGTGGTTAAGGAGTTGATCCTAAAACTAACTTAGAAAACAAATCGTTTAAATTACTAAACAAATACACCATTGCAAAATAAATATTGAAAACCTTTAGAAAAATTTATAGGTCCTACCTATAGCGCATCGAAATAAGCTAGGCAAAAGTGGGGTAAAAAGCTACTGTGATGACAACCCTCACGGGCTAACTTTTTGGAGGCGCCATTCTACCGTCCGATCTCCAATCAAAGTGATTTTAAAGCTCATATATAGATCATAAAAAGTTTTACTTGTGACCTAAATTTTAGGAAAATCTAATGGTCAGATTGAAATTTAAACACCTGGATGTAAAAATACAACTTTCTAGTAAAATCCATTTTCAAAATTATTCAAATTTCATCCTAATAGTCACAAACTTGTGGGAACACTTTGGAAACATCAAATAGGACTAGGAGTACCTAATAAAACATTTAAATAATGAAAAAACCCCTTATATCAAAATTTAACCACCCAGTTGCCATTTCCAAAAATGGACCGTAAGCCCCCAAAATTTACAAATCACACAAGAGTGGCCAAAAATCAATCCAAACAACATATACACATATAAATGCACATACTAAATATTTTCACTTAGCTTAGAGATCCTCATAAGGCCCACGCACCCACTCTCTCTACCTAAGTTGGATGTTTACTCATAGCACAACATTTATAATGCAACCACTTTGTATTTGCTTGTATAATCACATATATTCATATTCATATCAAAATAAACATTTACTTGTAGTGACAACTTGGTCTACCAAATGAAACCATCAAAACCACACATCATAACCAAGTTTCTGAGGCACAAGTCTATAAGCAGTAAAAATTCATACATAAGCACATAATCTACACATATTCTCACACACACACACACACATAATTACATCTTACTAGTACCATAATCCTAAATATATTACAATAGATTTGCTCAAAAGAAAGGGGATGTAGTTCTTTATAATCCATAAACAACCACTAACTCTACTCCTTTCCCCATCCAGCACAGGATCCTTCACTTGAACCTATATATATTGAAAAGAAAAGGGTAAGACAACCACAGTCTCAGTAACAGAGAAATCTAGATTTATTATTACAAAGTAAGCCATAGTCAAATAAATGAATAATAGATTAAACATAATATATAATTTAATCATTTAAAATGTGTGAATGCAAGACAAAGGTACAAATATAATCTAAGGCATAATCGAATCCACCTAACTACTTGTGCTCATTCAATATGAATCCTGAGTAGTCGAAGCTAACTCCTTTCTAGAGCTACCTTAACTAACTCTCTATGTGATGGCTACCTAATACTTCATATGTCAGATTCCCTCCCCCAGTGAAAGTTGTTGAACACTAAATCCTCTAACCACTTCAGTGCAATAAGCCTACAATATGAAAGGCAACACTAAGTACTAGCAGTGTGCCATAGAATATCACAAGTCCACACCTTCCTATTTGTGAACTCCCATCAAGATCATGCCTTTCACTCTTGTCTGCCTTTTTAAAGTATTGATCACTTTAATACTCTAAGATTTATAAAAAATATCACTCCTCCCTTAAGTGATTCCTCAGCCTATCTAAGGTACCTAACCCAGTTACACTTCCTTAAGTACAACTTCCATTCTCTATAATTATAATACATGTAAACAACCTTGTTTCCATAAAAAACATTATTGTTAAACAAATTAAAAGCATATATGCACTATTATCTAAGTAGTACCCCATAAGTCTTTATAAAATACAATTAATAACATTTAATCATTTAAAACATGTAATGCATGATAACTAGTAATATTTATTTAAAAATATCTAAACAAAGCAATAAGAAATATAAATTTCCCTGTTGCCTCAACCCTTTTTATACCAAAAGGGTTCCTCCTTGTTCAAAAATAAGACTTTGCTTATTCCTTAACTTCTCAATAAGCTCCACCCTATAGCATATAAGTGATCCACATCACTTTTAATGTCAAATAGCATTAATGAAGGTTATAATTCATATCACACAACTTGGGTCAATGAGCCATAATCCGTCCTAATGGTCCATATATTAAACTAACCATTTATATAGTATCAGTTAACCATCAAAACTATTTATTAGCCACCACTATGCCAATTTCCAAATCATACAATTTTTAATCAGTCAAAAACTTTCACTTAGTATTACCAACTTTCACAATTAGCCATTATAATAAAAATCAAAGCTTAACTTAAATCTTATTGGCTTCAAATAGTATGATTATAACCCAATCAATATGCTTAAATCATTGAAGAGAAAAACCCAATCCCTTGGGTTTGATTTGTTTTCCAAAAACTCCATTTTTCATCCAATTGCCTACTCAAAACATTAGAGTACTATATAGAAATCAAAACAACCTCCTAAGAACCTAAAGAAACTAAAGCTTACAAGAATAAAGCCTTTAGGATCAAAAACTCAAGAAGACCAAAAGTTAAGGAAGAGGATTGAAGTAGGGAGTTTACCTATCATGTAGTCAAGCTTGCAACGGTTGTAAAACCTCCTAGATCCAAACATAACTCCCTCTCTTTCTCCGATCTTCTTCCTCTCTCTCTCTTGTGTTCTTGTTCATTGCTTCTTTGCTTTTGTTTTCATTTCTGAGTGCATTTCCTTTCAAAAAACTGACTTTAGCAGTTTGGGAAAAATTATAAGGAAGAGCCCAACATTTTTTATTATAGCATAAAAGCCCAAGTCAACTTTGATAATTTTTTCATAGTTGAAAATAAAATAAAACCAAACTTTTTCTTAGTAAAATTTGAAGTCTGGACCTCTATCAAATTATTCTCAATTTTAATTTAATTATAAATATTTTATTTTAAATTAAATTTGGGTGTTAACATTTTCAAGATGTTACATAAAGAAAATAATAATAATGTCTTTTAACTAGGGGATTAAGGCCCGAGTAATATTACTAAGTGATTAATTAGGAGTAAGTTATATATTTGGGGATGTCTCAGGTAAGTGAATAGTGTCCTAATGATTTGCTATCAAATTTATTTAACTAAAAATATTGCTTGAGCATATTTATACATCACATCCTTTATTTATGTAAACCTTATGATTCCTTAAAAATAAATGCTAAAATGTTTTTAATTTAATCTTACTTAATCGTTTATTATTTTAATTTTTATTATCAACAATTGAATTTGTAAATGTTTTCTACATAGGTGAATTTTATAAAAAATGCATTGGATTATTTTCTTTAAATGAATGTTTAAAGGAAATTGCTATGTTGATCGATATGTAAGAGAAATCATGTTTATTTTATAAACTTGTACATGCTTGTTTAAATTGTGGGATCGAATTAGAATGCTGGTTACTAACGAAAGTTTTGTTAGCCTTTAGCGTACCATGGTACACTAGATAGTAAGGTGTTTATAAGAGGTGCTAGCCCCATGCGCAGGCCAATACATCTGGAATGGAAGAATAGATATTCTTGAGCATTACACTCACGCTTGTTTCATGGCTCTTGCCATGCTTGATTTCATGGGCTTTATGTTCATGCTTGTTTTTATGGCTTTTAGTACTGCTTGACTGATTACTTACCCATATGGATTATGTGTCCACGCTTGTTTTTTAGTTACCTTAATAGATTGTGTGTTCACACTTATTGTCCATTTTGATAAAGTCTTGCTAAGTTGATTTTCATAAATGGATTTCTTTGTAACGAGAGAGTTGCATTTCTTAACTATTTAATACGAGCTTTATAGTTTAGAAAGTTAAATTTGACCATTGTGTTGCCATCACATAAGGATAATTTTGGATTAAATGCTAAAATGAAAATATTTGGTTTAAGTTATACATTACGGCTTTTCTAAATGATTATTTTAGTTAATTCATGCTTATTCTATTAATATTTCTTTCTTTTATCACTTTTGAATTTTATTTTGGGATGCTATTTGCTAGAAAATATTTTGGCTTCAGATAATAACTAGGCCTGTATCATCTAATGACCATTGAGAGCTTTATTGCTAATTTGCAGTAGAAGAATTTCTTTGGACAAATATCAACTTGATCTAAATGTAGGCATACATATTATTTTACAATCTACTTCATATGCTCTTTAGTAATTATAGATAGAATCTTGACCTATTGTATAATTGATTGTTTATTGTTAAGGAGCTGAGCTCCTTGTTGTTAAACTATCATAAATTTGTTGTGTAGAAATTTTTAGAGGTTTTGTAGAATTTTTAAAAGAGTATATGATTCTTTTGTGTTGCGAAAAGCATAGTAAGAATTTTTAATATTATTATTATTGAGTTTAAAGTATCAAATTAGAAGTTTCTTGAATTAAGGCTTGCAATATATGAGTTTTATAAGCATATCCTATACAAGTCACACCTTATTTTTGGAGTCTAACATATATATACGTAACTTATTTTAAAGCAGAAATCAATCAGCAGGCATTTTAAAATCACTTTCAATTCCAAAACCAATAATGTATAGGAAACTTATAACATCAAAATCATAATTAAACATTTTTCTTCTAAACAGTTAAAATAGTTAATAAACATGACAAACTATATAGTTACCTCGACCATTCTATTCTAAAAAAAAAGTTCACCCATGTTGTACTCTTTCCTTCCAAGTTCCTTCTCACTATCTTATATGTTACACATGAAAATCTACATAAAATTGGCACCATGAGTCAATTGACACACTGACTAATAGTACCAATTATGGCAATTAAACACCTATATGCTATCACTTTCCTTATTCAAACCTATCCCACACCTTCTATACCCAATCACTACTCTAAACAAGCATTAACACACTAATGATTAGATTTCTGTAACACTTGCTCTGAGTATTAACAAAAACACACTACAACGAAATAATCTAAGTGTAGTTAAAGAGTTGATCCTAAAACCAACTTAGAATACAAACTATTTAAATTTCCAAATAATATATACAATAGCAAAGCTTTTAAAACCTCTTAGAAAAGTTTGAAAGATTACTATATAGCGTATGGAAGAAAACTAAGCAAACAGGGGCATTTAATTGCCGTCATGATAGCATTAATCTGCTGTCATGATAGCCCTCCTGGGCAAACTTTTAGGAGGCACCAATTCACTATCTCACCTTTGATTGAAGTGATTTCAAAGCTCACGTGTCACTTCTAATGTGTAATAATAGTTTTCTAAATTTTAAAAAAATTTAATGGTCAGATTAAAATTTAGACACATTATAAATTTACACATTTTTGTCATCATGACATCTTTATTGCTGTCATGACAGCACCTCCAAACCAACTTCCAGAATGCACCATTTCATCATCTAACCTTCGATCAGAATCATTCTAGAGCCCCTTGTCACTTTCAAAAAGTGCTACTAGTGTACCAAATTTTAAAAAGATCCAACAGACAAATTAAAATTTGTACATGTCCCAACATCAATACTATTACTATCATGACAGCATTCAATTTAATGCTATCATGATAGCACCTCCGAACTAAATTTCAGAGTGTGCCATTTCTCTATTTGGTGTCTAATCAACATGATTCTAAAGCCCACATAAGCTTATAAAATATTTTACTTATGACCTAAATTTTAGAGAAATCTAATAGTTGGATTGAAATTTAGACACCCGAATGCAAAAGTATAGTTTTTTTTGGTGAAAAGCATTTTCAAAATTGTCCAAATCTCATCCTAATAGTCACAAACTTGTGGAAATACTTTGAACACATCAAATAGGACCAAGAGTACCTAATAGAAAATTCAAATGATGGAAAATCCCCATACATCAAAATTAAACCACTCGAGTACCATTTTTCAAAATGGACCCTAAATCTACAAAATGCACAAACCATACAAGAGTGGTTAGAAATCCAAACACAATGTATTTATATAAATGCACATGCTAAATATTTTCACTTAGCTCAGAGATCCCCATGGGGCCTACACACCTACTCTCCCTATCCAAGGTGTATGTTTGCCCTTAGCATATCATTTGCAATGCAACCACTTTGCAATTGCGTGTAGAATCACATATATATTCATATATATATATATATATATACCAAAATAAACATATGCTTGTACTGAAAACTTGTTCTATCAAATAAATCTATCAAAATCACACACCATAACTAAGTTTTCTAAACATAAGTTTAAAAGCGATAAAAATTCATACACGAGCACACAATCCAACCCATATTAACATATAGTATAGTCACATCCTACTGGCACCCTAATCTAATACATTACAATATACTTGCTATAAAAAGGGATGTCGTCTTTATGAATCACAAGCAAACATCTAGCTTGGCTCTTTTCTCCATCCATTATCAGATCCTTTGCTTGGACCTGTAAATATTGAAAAGAAAGGGTGTAAGACAACCACAGTCTCAATAACAGAGAAATATAAATTTATTACAGAGTAAGCTATAGTCAAGTAAAAAATATAGATTTAAAATAACATATAATTAATAATTAAAATGCTGAATACATGAGATAGGCCGATATAGCCTTTCTGACTAACAAAATGCCCCCTGGCACTCCTTAGCTTGTAGGTAAACATTATTTCCCTGTACCTCTACAGGCACAAAATATACACCAAGGCATGATCTGATCAATCGAATTGCCTTTTACCCCTTCGATGTGAATCCTAGCAGTGATGTTAACTCCTCAGAGCCAGCTTGACTTACTTTCTATATGAGGGTTACCTTAGCCTAAGTACTCAA
>NW_026555337.1:22373539-22404844 GCF_029017545.1 Prosopis cineraria
CCATGTAGGGCTTTTGGTGATTGCCTGTCTTTAGAGGGCTTTGGACGGCAATGAAGTGTCAAGCATGTAGGGCTTTTGGTGAGTGCCTGTCTTTACAGGGCTTTGAACGGTCAGGAAGTGCCTAGCCATGTAGGGCTTTTGGTGAGTGCCTGTTCTTTACAGGACTAGAGCGGTAAGGAAGTGCCTAACTATGTAAGGGTTTTGGATGGAGCCTGTCTTTACAGGGCTTCGACCGGTAAGGAAGTGTCTAGCCATGTAGGGCTTTTAGTGAGTGCCGTCTTTACAAGGCTTTAAACGGTAAGGAAGTGCCTATCCATATAGGGCTTTTGGTGAGCACCTGTCTTTAGAGGTCTTTAAACGTTACTGAAGTGTCTGGCCATGTAGGGCTTTTGGTGAGTGCCTATCTTATTGTGCTTTGAGAGTGGGAAGGAAGGCCTAGCCATGTATGGCTTTTGGTGAGTGCCTGTCTTTACAAGGCTTTGAACGGTAAGTAAGTGCCTAGCCATGTTAGGCTTTAGTAAGTGCCTGTCTTTACAGCGCTTTGGACGGTAAGGAAGTGCCTAGCCATACAGGGCTTCTAGTGAGTGCCTGTGTTTATAGGGCTATGAACAGTAAGGAAGTGCCTAGCGATATAGGCTTTTGGTAAGTTCCTATCTTTACAGTGCTTTGAACGGTAAGGAAGTGCCTGGCCATGTATGGCTTTGGGTGAGTGCTATCTTTATAAGGCTTCGCCCGATAAGAAAGTGTCTAGCCATGTAGGGCTTTTGGTGAGTGCCTGTCTTACAAGTGGTTGGAACGATAAGGAAGCGCCTAGCCATGTGGAACTTTTGGTGAGTGCCTGTCTTTACAGGGCTTCGAATGGTAAGGAAGTGCCCAACCATGTCGAGCTTTTGGTGAGTGCCTGTCTTTATAAGGCTTTGAGCGGGAAGGAAGTGCCTAGCCATATATGGCGTTTAGTAAGTGCCTGTCTTTATAGGGCTTTGAATGATGAGGAAGTGCCTAGCTATGTAGGGCTTTTGGTGGGTGCCTATCTTTACAAGGCTTTGGTTATAAATTGATATGCTATTTGTAATGATAATGTTATTATGTATCCTCTCTCTTTCACTTCCTTCTTTTATTATCATTTTTTTCACTTGTTTTTATTAAATTTCTTGTAAATAATAATAATAATAATAATAATTACAATAATAAAAACGGTACTAGCATATGCCCTCACGCTAGGTAGAAGATATCATTGCTTTATGTAATCGTTTCTTTTAACTAACTCATTCTCAAGATTTAGTGGCAACACATAGAATAGGTGGATAAAGGAATCTAGTGCAACTCAGATAAGGTACATGCCTCTGATTTCATCTAACATCCCAAGAATAGAACCTTTATTGTTGAAACTTGTAGGAATAAGGGAGAGAGTCTTGTATCACATGTAAAAAGTATAATATAAAGTGTTGTGTCTCTAATAAGGCTGATTTTACAAACAAGAAAGAATGCAATAAGGATCATGTAAATAAGAGATTATACTTCATGAAAGGCTAGTTTATCGACTGAATAAACTACTTGGAGTCACAAGAAAGAGAGAAATTTAATAGGAGGAATCTCAAAGGAATAATAAAAAAAATCGGGATGAAAGAAGTTTCTTCATTGGATCCTTTACAACATTTGCAATGACTTCTATGTCACTATGAATATATGTGGTAAGAATTGATTATGTGAAGCATCTGTCTACCTCATTCCAGGAAAACACCAGTCTTTCTAATCCCTTAATACAATATTTCAGTTCGCCATAGCTTTGCTAAACCTCCCTTCTTTTGCCTAGGTGCCCTTTTAGGTTTCCAACCTAGCAGGCATCTTTGTTTGATCTCTCTCTCTCTCTATATTTCTTTTTTTCTTTTTTTTTTTGCCTAGGTGCCCTTTTCGGGTTTTCAACCTAGCAAGCATCTTTATTTGATCTATTTTTTATTACCTTAACTTTTGCCTAAGTTGCTTTTCTGGTTTTCAACCTAGTAGGTACTTTAGCTTCAAGCAAAATATCTCTTCACAGCATCTAATTTATAGGTTTTGACAATTCTTGGCCCTCAATATCTACTAAAATAAGGGCGCCTCCTAAAAAGGCTTGCTTCACAATATAAGGGCCTTCGTATGAAGGAGCCCATTTACCTTGGCAATCCTCTTGATTCGGGAGGATTTTTTTCAAGACTAGGTCCCCTGGCTTAAATTCTCTTGGACGCAACTTATTGTTAAAGGTCTTTGCTATTCTCCTTTGGTATAATTGCCTATAACATATGGCTGTTAATCATCTTTCTTCTATCATATTCAGTTGCTCGAATCGAGTTTTAATCCATTCATCTTCTTCTAACATGGATTCTATGACTACCCTTAATGAGGGTATCTCTACTTCATTGGAGTCACAGCCTCCATGCCATATACCAATGAGTAAGGTGTTGCCCCGGTTGACACACGCATGGTCCTACGATACCCATAAAGGGCATAAGGAAACATCTCATGCCAATCTTTATATGTGATTGTCATCTTTCTAATGATCTTCTTAATATTTTTATTAACTACCTCAACCACCCCATTCATTTGAGGTCAATAAGGTGCCAAGTTATGGTGTTTAATCTTGAATTGTTTGCACAACTTCTGAACTTCATTCCCATTCAAATTAGGCATATTATCTGTAATAATCTATTCTAGTAGGCCATATCTATAGATAATGTTCGTTTTCAGAAACTTAAGAAAAGCCTTCTAGGTAATGCTAGCAAAAGAAGCAGCCTCTATCCACTTTGTGAAATAATCAATAGCTACAAGGATGAAACGGTGCCTATTTAAGGCCTTAGGATTGATTGGACCGATAACATCAAGTCCCTATAAAGAGAAATGCCAGGGGGCCACAAGGTTATGAAGCGGTTGAGGTGGGGCATGCATTCGGCAGCATAGATTTGGCATTTATGACAATTTTTGACATATTCAATACAATCTCTTTCTATAGTTAGCTAAAAATAACCATGTCTCTGAACTTGTTTGGCCATAGTATGGCCATTAGCATCAGTTTTACATATTCCTTCATGAACTTCCTCTAAAATTTTTCGTGCATCCCCTGTTAACACACCGAAGCAGTGTGCCATCAAAAGTTCTTGTATACATACATCCCCACTAAGGAAAAAATTCATTGCCATATGTCGAATAGTCTTCTTGTCATTTTCTGTTGCTTCTAAAGGGCATTCTCCGCTTTTTACATAACTTTTTATGTATAGAACCATGGATGTTCCTTCATTTCATTTTCAACATTCAAGCAATATGCATGATTAATTTTAGCCTCAATCCTAATTGGTTGAATGTGAATTCCACAATCCAACTTAACCATGACAGCTAGTGTCGCTAAAGCATCTGCGAATTGATTCTTATCACGAGATAAGTGGTGGAATCTCACTTTGTCAAATTTATTAATCAATTGGGTGAGATATTTTTGATATGGGATTAACTTGGAATCCTTAGTCTGCCACTCGCTAGTTACTTGATAAATAACAAGCAAAATCTCCGAAATATCAAGTTCCTTAATGCCTAATGTCACGGCAACTTGTAAGCCATTTAAACATGCTTCATACTCAGCCATATTGTTGGTGCAGTCAAAGCCTAACTTGATGGCTAATGGGAATTGTCTGCCCTCTAGGGATACAATACTGCTCCTAATCCATTTCCATAAATATTCGCTGCCCCATCAAAATACATCTTCCATTTCTCTTCCCCTTGTTCTTCCTCTTCTACCATGAGAACATCCTCGCTTGGGAATTAAAAATTTAAATATAGTACTCCTCTATAGGATTTGCTGCCAAATAATCCACAATGATACTTCCTTTGATTGACTTACAAGTCATGTATTTCACATCATATTCGAGAGTATTACCTGCCACTTAGAAACTCGACCTGACAAGTGAAGACTCTCAAAAATATATTTTATTGGATCCATTTGTGAAATCAACCATGTGGTATAATACAATATGTATTGCCTTAGCTATTGAGTAACCCATACTAAACCACAACATGTCTTTTCAATTAGTGAATCGCGTGATTCATAGTTAGTGAACTTTTTGCTCAAATAATAAACCACTTTTTCCCTTTTACCAGCTTAATCAAGTTGCCCCACCATTGCACCTATAGATGTAGGTCTTATGGTTAAGTAAAGGATTAAAGGCTGACCAGGTGTTGGAGGTACTAATAGTAGAGGGTTCAATAAGTAGTCCTTAATCTTGTCAAAAGCTTGCTGACAATATTCATCCTACTTGTTAGTATGACTTTTTGGTAATAATTTAAAAAGTGGCTTACAAGTAGCAGTTAGATTGGCTATGAATCTAGATATATAATTTAAGTGCCCTAAGAAGCTGTGAACCTCTTTCTCTGTTTGTGGTGGCCTCATATTGTGAATTGCTTTGACCTTGTTAGGATCTACCTCTATGCCCTTCTTACTGACAATAAAACCTAACAATTTTCCCTATGAGGCTCCGAATACATATTTCTTAGGGTTTAACCTGAGCTTGTATTTATGCAAGCATTTAAACAGCTTTCGAAGAACTACTACATAGCTTTCATCTTCAGCAGACTTAGCTACCATGTCATCCATATACACCTCAATCTCCTTATGCATCATATCATAAAACAGTACTACCATAGCTCGTTGATAAGTTGCAACTACATTCTTTAATCTAAAGGGCATCACCTTATAGCAAAAGGTACCCCCAGGTGTAATGAAAGTAGTTTTATGCTTGTCCTCCACATGCATAGGAATCTGGTTGTATCCTGAATAACCATCCATGAAGCAATATCTATAATTGCATGCTGTATTATCCACAAGAACATCAATATGCGGTAAGGGAAAGTCATCCTTAGGGCTAGCACGATTCAAGTCTCTAAATCCACACACATTCTAACTCGTCTATCCTTTTTTGGTACTGGAACGATGTTTGTAACCCATTGTGGATATTTGACGACTTCTAAAAATCTGGCTTCCCATTATTTCTTTACTTCTTCTCTAATTTTAAGTGACATATCGGGGCCCATTCTTCACAGTTTTTACTTTTTAGGTTTACTATCAAGATGTAAAGGTAACTTATGAGCAGCAATCTTTGAATCAATCCCTGGCATATCCAAGTATGACCATACAAACACATCAAGATACTTTCGAAACAAACTAATCATCTCTTCTTTCTCTAGATTATCAATAATTTTTAACTCCTTTTTATCTTCCTCTATCCCTAAATTTACAATTTCAATTGACTCCTCATGTGGCATGATGCCTCATTCAGAAGATTCTATCATTCTTGCAAAGATTAGGGGTGTTTCTTTATCTTTATCAGTTTCATCGTCATATGTATCCATAGTGAAACATGGTTCATTCAAACTATGCTCAGGAACCAATGAGTTAGACAGGAGTTCTGAGAATTCTAATTCCCTGGAAAATTATCGTGCAAGGTAAATGAGTATTTATGTGTATAAGGTGTAAATAAGAATATGAGAAAAATATTATGGATGGAGAGAGGAAGAGTGGAGAATGAAAGAAAAGATAGAAAGAACAAAAGATGAATGAAATGACTAGAAGGAAAATAAGGAAGAGGCAAAGGGAGAAAATAGAGAAGAAAATAAATATTGCATTCATTTTAAATAAAGTTCAGGAGTACACAAATTAACCTAAAAAGTGAAACAACACATTTAAATATTACTTTAGTGACATGACATCAATAATCTCCTTAGATTCCCAATTGCCCAACTCTTTTCCTGGTGTGTTTGGATGTATCCAAACCTCCTTTAAGCTCCCTTTGTTTTCATCACTCATCATAGCTACAGAACCATTTGGATTGATCATCTCTGTAGGTGACGGAAACATTTTATGAATATGTGGGATTTCTAGCTTATCTTGCTTCTTTCCTTTCTTTAACTTCATTTGCCTTGTCATTGATGCTTTTAAAGAAGGCTCATATCCCAGACCTTGACGTTTTGGGTTTTCTAGAAGTACTATTAGTTCTTTCATCCCTTACAACTTCATTCCCAATCCTTTTCTCGACTTAAATCCATGGTCTTCAAGATCTTAGCCACGACTTGATTCACCTCCTTACTTGATTGGTCTATCTCAACAAACTCAAAGTTTTTATATGCACTTTCAAATGATTGCTCAGTATTCTCAATATAAGGCGCCACATTTGGCTTACTAATTATCAATTCTTCTTCTCCTCTTATAGTAATAAGTCTTCTATCATCAATGTATTTGAGTCTTTGGTATAGAGTTGAGGGTACAACTCCAACATCATAAATCTAAGGTCTAACAAGTAACATGGTATATGCAGCGTCGATGTCCATAACTTGAAATTCTACCACGAAAGTGCTTGGTCCAATTTGTAATGGAAGGTAGACATTGCCTGTGACTTCTCGTCTTGTTCCATCAAATGCCCTAACTACCACGTCGCTATGTTTCATACAAGATGCATCAACAGGTAAAAGTTCCATGGTAGATCGAGGTAAGACATTTAATGCAGAACCTCCATCGATCAAAACCTTGGCTATTACATAACCATGGCACTTCAAAGTAATGTGGAGCGCCTTTGGGTGTTAAGAAGTTGTCGGGAAGATCTCATCTTCAGAGAATGCAATTAATGTAGATTTTTTCATAGCATTAACCAGATTAACCACTTTCTTAAAAGTTATGCTTGGGCACACATAAGCTTCATTTAAAACCTTTTGTAAAGCCTTTCGATATACTTTAGAATTCAGAATGAGGGACAGTATAGAGATTCGTGCTGGTGTCTTATTCAATTGTTCCACAATGTTATATTCGCTTTATTTCATGATCTTTAAAAATTCATCAGTCCCTTCTTCTTTACTTTTCATAGAAATTCTTTAGTGCCTGAGCTTTCTCTAACTTCTAAACCCTTACCCCCAGGCATATAGGTTTCGTTAGCATAAAATCGACCACTTCATGTAATTCTACCAATAGTACTGTCAACGTTACTAACTTTGTTTAGCATCCCTTGATCGAAAGGGCCTTCAATTCTTAAGCCATAATTCTAAGGTACAACATGATTGCTATGATATGGGAATGTGCTGGTATGTGGAGGAGAGCGATAGGCTTCCTGTCACTAACATTATGAGACGCTTTATTGACAAGCAGAAAGGATTTTTCTGTTAATTTCTTTACTTCATAAATTGGCTTATTTATCCCAAAGGATGAATTTTCTCCTTCTGTAGCTTGTGACTCCTTATTGATTACAAAATATGTAACCTTCCCATCTAATACACATATATTTCTCATATTTTTTTGTCAATGACCACAATCCCTAATATCACTATTTTTTTAGCCAGCTTTTTAAAGGGAATACATTTTTCAATGTCATGACCTATAGCCTCTTTGTGATATTCACAAAAATCAAGCATAACTTGAGAAGTTCTTTCATTGCTCCCAAAGTTTTACTGGATGTAGCCCAATTCTCTTAAGTGCTCATATAGTTGCTTCATGGTGTAAGAAATGTCCTCTATTGCTTTTGAGAGGCTAATGTCATTATCTATCATGGCAACTGGCTTTCCTTTCTCATGCTCAGGTAGAGGATTGGTGATGATATTAGGATTGTTACCTGTCTTAATCCTAATATAATTGTTATCTAATAGAAGAAGCATATGTCTTTTAAAAGATCACATTTGTCAATAGAATGGCCGACCACCCCTATGTGGTATTCACATGTCGCGTTCGGATCATACCAACCTGGGAAAGGAGGTTGGAGAGGTTTAATAGGTTGAGGTCTCATAAGATTCTTTACAACTAAATCTTTATATAACTCTATATGTGTAACATTAAAGTTTGGTAACAAGTGCTCGTCCCGAGGCAGCCTTACTGGTCTTACTCCACTATGGTGTTGATTACCTATTTGATGATTAAATTGAGCATTTGGAGGGGTATGATAAAATTCTGCCCTTGGCCATGCTGAATCAAAACCATACAAAGTTGTTTGGTTGAGAATACGAAGGGTTATGAACGTGATTGAAGGACTGTTGGTAGGGTCCTTACACATAATTGATGTCTCCCTCCTTTTTCTTCCCCACTTGCACTTTCTTGGTTTTTGAGGGTGTATTTTCTAATCTTCCTCTCTGTATGCTTGTATCAATTCATTCACCTCCTTCAATAAGATTAGAAAAATCTTGAGCCTGCGTTCCTAACATAATCTTATGATAAGGATCAGTTAGAGCATTAATAAAATAAGTTCGTAACTCAGACCCAATTAGAAGAGGTTGAACTTCAGAAGCAACTAATCTCCGTCTTTGGGCATATTCCTTAAAAGTCTCATTAGCCTTCTTCTTCAACCCTTCTAACTGTTCCCTTATTGGGGCTATTCTTAGGTTAAACCTGCATTGTTTCATAAATGCCCCAACCAAATCACCCCATTTCTTATATTTGGAGTGATCAGATTTCATAAACCACCTTAATGCACTCCCTGTGAGACTTTCCTAGAAGAAATTGATGAGGAACTTTTCTTCCCTTGACCAAACTAACATCTTTGTGCAATAAGTAACCAAATGATATTCAGGATCACCATTACCAACATACTTGGTGAAGTCTGGTACTTTAAATTTTTTTAGAATAGGCACTTTCGGTGGTAAGCAAAGTTCATCAATCTTAAGGGATCCCCAGGTGACTGGACCTTATAAAGCCTGAAGTTGATCCTTTATTTCTAACATCTCTTCCTTCCAGCTATCTTTGGGATTGTCTTCCATGCCTTTTAGTGATGCATTATTAAAACCCTTCAGTTGGATCTATAACTGGAATGTTATATGTATATACTTCTCCCTTATTCCAGTCTTGGGTAGGTTGTTCAGGGGATTTTACTATAGGATTAATCCTTCTACCAACTGTTGTACTATTAACAACCCCCTTATGGCTGTAAAGACTCATTTCCTTGGTTTCCACTAGGGGGTTGGGTGTTATTAGTGTTAGCTGTCCTACTTGCATTCATATTTTGCAACAACTTCATCATTTCACCCATTTGAGCTTACATAAGGGTTACTTGATTTTTCAAAGATGATACTTCTTCTTCCATTCTTTCCTCATGCTCAAGGTCATGAACCTCCATTGTTAAAGCCTTAATTCGAGCACGAGTAAAATAAACTCGAGTAGGGTGATGAGTTCGGTTAAACGAATTCTTTACTGGAGCAATGTTATCTTCCTGATTAAAAAAAATAAATAAATTATAGATCATTTTTTTAAAAAAATGGAAATTAGTGGATTGTCACTTAGAGTTAGTATATAAAATACTAGGTCACTTGAATGCAAATCACTGCTTACTTGAAGAATTATCATAGTTTCCTTATTCCCTTAAGATACGTATTATATTCATAAGAATATAAGGTTTGCAATCAATTTATAAGAACTCTAGTTTTCTTATAAATGATGTCTATTACAAAAGAGAACCTCTTGGTGCAAAATACAAACAGCCCAAACATTTTACATATAATTCCCTCACATCACCATGATTGCGCTAATGCCTTTATTTCCCCCATGACGTCATCATATGGCATAATGAAATCTAACATTTCTGCTGAAGTATTAAAGGGATGGCTCATGTGCTCTGCTTATGTGTAAACCTCCCAGAATCTTAGAATGGTTATATTTGCCAATTGAATTCAACTTTCAGCCCGATCCCTCTATTTTTCTGCCTCTTCTACTTTTCTGAAATAAAGTGTCCTCCAATCATCTAATGCGTTAGTTTGTTAGTGTATTTGCTCTACCAAATTTTAAATTGTGCCAGATGTATCTCTTTTAACTATTGCTAATTCATTCGCCTTTGCCTCCAACTGCTTAGTGACCGTCTCCACCTTTTGTGATAAACTCTTTAAAGGATAAAAGGCTTGTACTTTATGATTGAGAGCATCCCTCTCTTCAGTGACTTTCATCAACTTAATCTAATTATCCTTCATCTTCTAATCATGCTCTTTAAGTTGTATATGCATGTCACACATCGTGCGTTTTGAGCTTTAAATTCTCCTTTTTCAATTGATCTATCTTCGTACTCTCTTGCCACACATCTTGCCTCTTCATCCTTTCTACATGCTCTTGTAAGGAAGTGTACTCATATTGCAGGTGGGTCCAAAGCTTCTTTGTTCTCCTAATCTACTTTGGTCAATCTTTCTATTTCCTCACCCCTTCTTTCGAATTGCCTTGTTAATTCCTTCTGTGCTTCTGTTATGTCATTGCTAAGCGAGGGATCAGGGTGAGCGAATATTGGATTAGTTCCCTTAATCCTTTTTGTTAACCAAGTTAGATAATCTTCATCTGCCCTTATCGGACGCACCCCTAACTCCAGCTTCCCTCTATATAGAACTTTATCCCATGCACTTGCCACTTTTTGGCTTAGATCCTTAGTTGTGGCATTATCATGAAGGAATTGAATTCTTTGAACTACACCTCCCGAAGGGATTTTTTGTTGGAAACCCAGTTGTCTCAATAATAATGCAGGATTGTAGTTTATTCCTCCCTGCGGACCCATGAGTGGAACATTTAAGAAATTCCCATATTGATAGATTATTTTCTCATTGTTCCACCATATCAATTTCCAATAAACTCTTCCTTTTTGAAGTTGATTAAAAACTTTGATCCATCCTTTTCGATCTAATGTGGTCCTGCCTTCTTTATTTTTGAATGCGGCAAGTGGATTATAAGAATCATGCCACTTTCTTTCTTGGAATTCTTTTCCGTACAAGTGATTCATGATCCACACATTTAATAAGTGAAGGCAACACCTCAATCTTTCCTTTTTCTTGATATGGCAATGGCTTAAAGTCATGTAGGTTTCTGCTAGAATTGCTGGTACGGGGTTAATTCGGTGATATCTACCATGTAAAATACACTAATTGCTGTAAATCAATTACCCCTATAGCAAATGGGAATAGAATTATCCCATAAATTACCATAGCAAAAATCCTATTGAAAACAATCCATCTTTTCTGCTCAGCTAATTTAACCAAGTATTTCTCCATAAATGCCCTTGAAATCCCTTCCTCATTTCCTGGACAAAACAATTTTACCTCCTCAATGTTTAAGTCAAGAAGCTTTGCAATTTGATTTTTTAATGGTAGATATCTAGGGTACTTATAAACTTGATCTCCTTCCTCAAGAGACATCCCCAAGAAAGCACCATATTCCTCTGTTGTAAGAGCAAGTTAAAAGTCTGGGAATGTGAAACATCTCAATATATCATCCCAATACTGTCCCAAAATGACCACGGCATTAGTTTGAACTGGTACGTAAAGCAAGTCCAAAAGATCCCCATATTTCTTCCTAAACTCAGATAATGAATTTCTTTTGATGTGTCGAGCCAGTTCTTTCAAGTTGTCTAACGTTTCTATCATTGCCTCCAACTTTATGCCTTTGCCTCTATATACTACTCCCGTTGGAATTGCAACCATGGCATTCATTGTGCTTTTCACTTGTATGCTAACCTTTCTTAACAATCCACTTTATTTCCTATTAAAATAAGAGAAAGAAAAGAAAAGGAAAAGAAAATAAATGAAAAGAAACTATGTCACAAATATAATTTTTAGAGGAGTAAACTTGTTGAATTTAATCATAGCTTCTATCCCTCCAAATCCTTATTGAATTTTAGGAGAATAAAAAATAGAGTTTATTTTATAAGAGATGGGGTATTTTTACAATTATAGTTAAAGTTTTTTTTTTACAAGTCTAATTAACTAATACTAACTCATTAATAATTTTACTCACTCCTCTGATTCCTTAAAGCTTCTTAAGGAAAATGCCTAATCAATTAAATGATATATATATATATATATATATTTTACTGATGGCGTTTATAAAATATTTATAATCCAAATAGTATATTTTAACATTGATGACACTTAATACCCATAAAAGAAAAATTAATAAATTCACTATCTATTCTTTGTTTAAGGAAATGATGTGGAATAAAGTTTTTTTCTTATCCTACATCAAATATTATCCTTAGTCAAGATATCTCAGGAGCACTTCATTAACATACTATAGGGATATTAGTAGGCTTGATTTATTATATGCAAAGTTCTTAGTTTGATCTAACAATCCTAGCATAGGTAACCAAGCTGTTTCTACCATGAAGATAGAAACCCCATTTAATAAATTTATTCCTTCGAGAGCCTTTCAACCCTTCAGGGAGTAAACTTAATAAATAAGTAACAACTCGGACGAAGTTTTCATAGTAATCTTTAGGAACATGAACATTCCTCAAGAAAACCATTACCAACTTCTGCTAACCTAAGGCTCTCTTAGACCCAGGTATTGGGCCCGTTATATGTGTGAGGGTAAATGTATGTAAATCTGATATTCCCCATCCCTCATCTATCAATCAGGTCAAACAAAGGGATAAATATATGTACAAATAAAAGTCATCTATTCTAGAATTTATTCCGCATGTTATCTATCCTAAGACATGTTATAAAAAATATGAAAAGAGAGAGAAGAGAAAAAGAAGGAGAAAAAGCATACACAAATTAAAAAGGGATAATCATAATAAAAGGAAAACTATATTATATTTTGAGCACAACAAACTTATATAGGCTTGACTCTCTAACTCTCCCCAGTGGAGTCGCCAACTGTCACAACCGAAAATGCGATGCGGATGATGCAAGAGCAGAGGTTTCGGCCTTTGGAAAGAAGATCGGGGAAATGGGAGTCGCCACCAAAATTTTGAGAGAAATCTCGAAAAACTGTTTAAAGGAGGATAAGGGTGGTCTGTGAAAACAGAAAATAGCTTCAAGAGTCGATTGAGTGTGGGGAAGGTGTTAGGCACCCCACAACACCTGTTTGTGAGAACGGTTACTTGAAGTTTGTTGTGCTAAATTAATATGGTTTTAAAGTTACTTTAATTATCCCTTTCTTATTCAAGTATTTGATATAAAAATGATAATAATTAAGTGAAAAATATTTATTTATTTACAAGGGAGGACTTGACTCGGAATTTAACTCTGAGGCCTACGTGCCTTGTGATGAAGATCAAAGTTCATGTAGTTCAGGCTTAAAAATTTGTTGGTGAAAATATTTTTGAAGAGAAATTAATTAAAAATAATTTATCATTTTACAAATAAAACAATTTCTGAAATTTGATGTGTGTGTTTTAAATTGCAAAAAGTGATTTAATTTCAATCATTTTCACAATTTTTGAATTTTTGGAATAAGAAAAAGGTAAAGGGTTTAAAAATTATTTTTATTTTTATTTTTTATATTTTATGATCTAGAATTTAACTGTTATACCTATAGAGCCTTATTGGCTCATACGGTATTTTTATTTTTATTTTTTATATTTTATGATCTAGAATTTAACTGTTATACCTGTAGAGCCTTATTGGCTCATACTGTAATATAATTATTCTTTATATTTGCAAAGAATCCAAATTCTTGCATGATAAAAGAGTTCAACAACTTAGTTTATTTACTTAAGTTTTTTTATTATTATTTTTTTAGTGGATTCATACATACTTCTCTTTTTTTTTAAAAAAAAAAGACTCTTAATTAGCATACCTGCAAAGCCTTATTGAATTTTATTATGGTAATACAATTATCCTAAATATCTACAGAGATTCAAAATCCTCACACCATAAAGGATTAAATATTATATATTTTGAAAATATTTTAATATGTAATTATATAATTTGCATTTTTATAAAAATCTCAATCGCTATACCTACAAAGTCTTATTAACTTTCATGGTAAGATGATTATTCTAGAGGTCTATAGATATTCAAAAATCTTACATGACCAAAAGATTTAATGCATTAATTTAATTAATTAATTTTATTAAAAAACATTTATAATTTTATTTACAAAATTTATTTATTTATTTATTTTATAAGTTAATGACCACAACATTTGCGAGGACTTATTATCCTTCACAATGAGGCGACTAAGCTGAATATTTAAGGAGATTTTTTTAATCTATCACGATACCATTCAAATGTTCTAATTGATTATATTTGTGAAATAATAAGAACAAACTCCTTCATTTAACCACATATTTAAAATCTCCATATGAAAATGATGTTATATTATCTTCAAGAATTAATCAATTATTATTAAATAAAAATTAAACACAAAATAATGTATAACTTTGAGAAATAAAGAAATAGCAATCAAATTTAAGTTGATTAATATTCTTTTATGCTAGAAGACAAACTTGAATCTTCTTATCACTTAGCTCAACAATACATGCTAAAGTATTATAACTAAATCAACCTCATTTGTAATAGCATATAGACACATGTTAGAGCATATTTAAAGTATGCAACATTATTTAAAAAAGAAAACACAATGTTACAGGGCTACTTTCTCTTCAAATATTTTCACAAATGTTTCCTATCCATACTTGAATGTTTAAGACCTCCAAATTTTTTTTATTTCAAATACGAGGAGTTATTATCAAGGATCCCTTTCATGATAAAAATATACTCACATATCTATTGCCAGGTTTTAGAACAAGGACGATATGAAGCAAAAGACAAGTGTGGCATACCAAGTAGCAGAGCAAAGAAGGGAGAAAAACAACTCAAACTTCTTGCAATGATGGAAAAGGATGGCTAGCTCCCAGTTGTAAACCAAAAAGCTGCTCTTTCCTCAAGCAAGACACTGCCTTCGTTCCTTTGGCACAGAGAAAGACATCTACTCCTTTTCCTCTCGTCCTCGTTTTCTTTTCTGTGGTTTTTGTGCTCTTCTCCTTAGTATATTACTATGGTTTTCTCTCTTTTCATCTTAGTCTCAGCTCTCTCTCTCTCTCTCTCTCCATATTAGTTTCCTCCTCTCTCAACCTCTGTTTTTTCCGTTTGCTCTCTCTCTGCTCCTTTTTTCTTTTTTTTTCTCGTGCTATGTTTCTCTTTCCTTGTACTCTATTTTTTCTGCGTTCTTCTTCTTCTCTCTGTGTTCTCATTTTTGGTGTTCTTCTTCCTCAAACTGCTGCTCTCATCTCTCCCCCTTCTTCTTGAACAAGTGCTCTCTTTTGTAGTTGAAGCTCCTCCTTCCTCTTGCCATGCACATTTCCTTCTTCTTTTCTCTGATTTTCTGTTTATGTGTGTGTATGTGAAGTTGCTTTCTGTGTTTTCCTCTGTCTCTGTGTTTGTCTCTGCTTTGCGGTTGAAAGATTAGCTTTCTCCCTCTGCTCTCTGTGTTTATCTTTTTTTCCACTGTCCTCATTTTCAGTCGAAAAGTATGGTGTTCTTTCGTTGTGTTTTTGCATGGCTACATTTTTGCTCTATTCTGCGTTTCACTTTACATGTGGCTAAATAGTTTAAGTTTGTTGTCTGCTACTCTTGGTTTCTTTTTCTCTGTGCCTGACTCTGGTTTCTTGTGTGACTTCCCTTTTTTTTCTGTGTATGGTACTACTTCGGTTTTCATCTCTTTGTTTTTTTTGCTTTCCTTCTCTACGTGTTCTGCTTCCCCTTTCCTTCTATTGTGCCTAATCTCCATGTGTGTGTGTGTGTGCTGCTGCTGCATGTTTCTATTTCTTCTCGTTCTACGTCTGTCCGAAAGTGTGTGTGGGTGCATGTTCCGTGTCCCGTGTGTTTAGCTGTTGCATGCTTCTATTTCTTTCATTTTTCTTTCTGGTGCTAAGTCAAAAAATCTGTGCATGCGTAATCTTTTTTTTTATCTAATTCCTGCTGCTCCACCTGGACAAATGGATAGAGGCATTGGTTAAATGCTGGATTTTCCAGCGTTTAACCCTTGATTTTCATATTATTTATATTATTATTATTATTTTTAAACCTAACTCTCTTTTCTTTTAGTTTTTAATTATTTTATTATTATTATTATGTATATGTACATATGAGGGAGACAATTAGATCAACAAAAATTTAAAAATGCTTAATTCTTAAGAAGTTGATTCTCATAATTTTCTTATTATTGAAATATTTTGAGAGAGATTTTTAAAGATTTAAGCAAGGTTATTATTCTTAATTTTAATTAATTTTTTATTTTAAAAGATACATAATCTGTAGAAGGATTAAATTTTATTTTTGTATTATATATATATATATATATTTGAAAATATAATGCAAAAAGATTAAATTTCCTTTTTTTGTATTTTTATATTTTTTTAGTTATTAAAAATAATGCCCGGACAAAATAAGGTGTTTACAGTTAGTTTTTTAAGATCAACCATTGTAAATCTTAACTTATCATCACAATACTATTGATGTCAAGCCACTTGCATTTGAAAATAGGAACTTTAAATTTTGTATAATTAACCTCCTAAATCTCTTCAATAACCCTAAAATAAGTCCTGGATGCTAGTTTAGGTTTCTTATCTTTTGAACTAGAGAAGTTTACGGCTTAAGCCATTATCATAACTCTACTATTTTGCACCGTACTCTTCTCATCCAAGGACTTTGTATAAAAGGAATACCCATTAATATCATAGGCACTCCAACATATAACATCAACGTTAGGACCTCCAGCCAACCATTTAACTGTATCAGAAACACCACTTTCATTGAAAATTTTTTGCTTGAACCAGTCTACAAAATTTTCTCAACTATCAATACTTCGAGTCAATATGGATTCTTGACATACCCTTTCAGTATTTTCATGTATCTCTCAACTGGGTACATCCATCGTAAATAAACAGGACCACAGAATTTTACCTCCCTTACGAGATGCACTATTAAGTGAACTATAAAGTCAAAAAATATAGGAAGAAAGTGCATCTCAAGTTAGCACAAGATAGTACAAGCTTCTTATTCTAACTCTTCCAATTTACGGGGATCAATAACTTTACTGCATATAATATTGAAAAAGAAACAAAGTCTAGTTATTGTAAGTCTTAAATCTTCTTTCAATATGTCTCAAATAGCCAAAGGTAATAGCTGTTGTATCAAGACATGGCAATCATGAGATTTTAAGCCTACCAGTTTCAACTCTTTCATAGATACAAGCTTCATAATATTTGAAGAATACCCCGAAGGAACTTTGATTCCATGTAAACACTCACAAAAACTTGTTTTCCTTAGTATGTATACTATGTATAAATGATAATACACATAACCTTAGATGATAATTGAAAAGATAATAATTCATGATAGTCTCTCCTAAAAATTGGACTTCCCAAAAGTTTTAAAAAATTTTACATGAGAAAATTAACAATTTTAAACTAAATAAATGATCACATGTAACAACTTGAGGCCTTATAAAGCCACTAGCAGCACTCCCAACAACAATCAATACTATTAAAATCTAAATTTAAGCATTATAAAATCTAAAAATTTATATTCAAGACATACCTGGGTGGCGGCAGCTGCAACGACGGCTCAGTACTAAGAGAGTAAGGAAGGGAGAAAGAGTGGTGGCAGGGCAGAGGCACTGAGAAGGGAGAGGGGGAGCAGAGGGGGAGAGGTAGGGAGAGGGGGAGGGGGCGGTGAGGGGAGGGATAGGGGGAGACAGAGGGGGAGGGGGTGGCGAAGGGGAAAGGGAGGGCAGGTGGCGTAAAAAGTTAGGTTTTTACATCGGGTGGAGGTCCACCCAGTGTAAAAGTGTCAAATACTTCAACATAATTACAAAAATGCTACTGCCTTAATTTTTTACACCGTTTGCCTTTCAACTGATATAAAAAGTACCCCATAAATTTCATATTTTGTACTAGTGATTAAAGTAGTGCTTATAGTTACTCATGTAAGTTTGACATCAAGAATGAAAACTTAATTTCAGTAATGATTATTTTTCTCTCATGTTTGAAATAATATTTATGAGAATTATCATCTTTTCAATTATCTTACATAATTGTTTGAGCTAATTATTCTCACTCTTTTAAATTCCATTTTGGGGGATGCTATTCACTGAAAATTTATTTTGGTGTCAAATTTGTTAGCTGACGCTAATCCTACTACTAACCTCTGACGAGCATAAAATTGTTTTGGGTAGAATTTTGCTTAACAGTATCTCCTTTTGATGTAAATATTTGAACTAATGTATCTTAGCTTGGAAGTAAGGTTATGTGCTCCACGTATTTTGAAGCTAGGTTTCTATTATGTTGTCTACTGGCTGGAAGATGTAAACTTCTAATTGATACTATATTTTGTGAAAAACATTGTGTTGTAGAATTTTAGGGAGATCTTATTTACAAGGAAGATTGTGCTGAAATTTCTAGGACTAAGGGCAAAGGACAGCAACGAAGTAGAACTAGGATTAGGTATAATGATTTAGGAATTTTGGAATTTTTAAAATATGCAATAAATAATGGGGGCTAACAATTAAAAGAAATTAATTTAAAACTTAGAATATATTCACAAAGTTAGGGTAAATAATAAGGTAAATAAGCATATTTTATTAATTTTTGGGAGAAGATTTGATAAGATTTATTAGTGGTTTAGTGGTGATTTTATTTGCTAAATGCCCTTAGGATTTTGGGTTTGATTTTTGTTTTTTTTTTTGTTTTTTTGGGCCCAAGTGAAGCATTTTATTTATTTTGGCCAAACCTCTAGAAATTACCAAAAATGACATTAATAAGAAGCCAAACACGTATCAGCTTCACATTTTTCCTTCCCCATTTGTGATGGTTCCAAAACCAAGGGGAGAGACTGAAAGCTCAATGTGCTGTCTTTCATCCTCTCTTTTGATCATCTATTGCCGGCGATCGTGGGTGTGCTATTTGCCATTGTGATGGGTTCTGTAAGCTTTTGATTTCTTCCTCCTCCTTTGTTTTAGGATGGTGGTTGTAGATTTGAATACACACAAGGCATTTGATAAATTGTTTGATAGAAGAATTTTAGTCTAGGATAGCAAAAAATATGAGAAATGTAAGTATTGTTAACTAAATTATTATAGTAGATAATTATTCTCTATAATGAAAGGTGGGAAATAAAGGTAAACAATTTTGGAAAAAGGAATTTGGTTAGTAATTATATGTTCAAGTTTGTTGTTCTTATGTTAGATTTTTGGTACATATAAAGTGTTAGATGAAATGTTTGAGTGAAGAAAGTTTATGAAATTGGATATACTTTAGTGATAAAATTGATTAAATCATAAAAGTTGTTTATTTTCTATAAGTAGACTTGAAAACTTTGAACATTATTTATATATGTGTTTGTTGAAGATTATCATTTAATTCAATATGGTTTCTTATTTGTGAAATGTTGATGTTGAGATTCTCCTTGTCAATTCTCTAAATTTGTTTGAACTGAAGATTTTGGATTTATAAAGTGTATAAAAGAAATAACAATAATGTCCCTTTGGACATTAGGGAATTAAGGTACGGACAATATTATAAAAATGGTTGATCAGGAGTAAATTATATATTTGAAAATGTATTAGGTAAGTGGATAGTATCCCAACTGATTTTTCAATAAAAATTTCCTTTACTAAAATAGTACATTTTTTTTATGCAAATTATTTCAATAACAATGATGTGTTTATTGAACAGTTGTCTATTAAACTTCTTTATTATGTGAAACTACCTTTATCAGTTTTAAAATTTTAATTAATTAATAACTACAAGTTTGAATTTTGATTGTGAGATTTCATTCTATTGAATATTGAATTGATACAAAGAATTATTCATGCGGGTTCGACTCTAAAAATGAAAACTTTATTTATTACTGATGATTTTCTTGCATGTTTGAAATTGGATTTAAAAGGAACTTATTACAGAACACTGATTGCTAACGGCAGTTCTGTGAGCTCTTGGCATGCCATGGTTATGACTAACTATTTTGATTTTCGTGAGCATCGCACTCACATTTGTTATTCATGGGTTTTATACCTGCGTATGATTTCGTGGCTTTGAGCTACGTTTAATTAGCATTAACTTCATGAGCTGTGTCCACGTTTTTTTTATGGCATAACCCGCATTTGGTTATTTACCTTCATGGACTGTGTGTCCATGTTTGTTACTTGTTCTAATAATTTCCTATAATTATGAGGTTTTAATTATTTGATGGATTTATTTTTCATTGATTTTGATTAATGACATATTTTTATAATTATTTGATGCAATTATTTGCTTTATTGAAATTATATGATAATGATGTTTGATATGATACTTTAATGAATCAAGAATTTATTTAAAGTTACACAAAGTCCTTTTATGGCAAAATTTATTAAATATTTATTTGCAAAAATTGTTATTTCTTGCACACATGATTATGTCAAACTTTCTTTTTATACACATTAAATTACTTATTGTTGGGATGTTATTAACCATAAATCTATTTTTGGTCCCAGATGGTATAGCTAAACTTGTATCTTGAGGTTTCCATTGAGGATTTTTATTGCTAAACTGAAGCGGAAGAATTATTTTAGACAAATCCTAATTTGATGAAAATTTAAACTTTGTACTTATGTTAGAGTCTGACCTTAAGTACTCCACGTAGACTATAGATCGGACCTCATATTTTTTTAAGATTGAATATCTAATTTAATATGATTAAAAAAAATTCTAATCATCCTATTAATGTGTTCAAAGTATTAGCTTTGTAATTTCTTCGATCAAGGTTTAAAAGATGTGAGTTTTGTGCCCATATCCCATGCAGGTCACATCTGATTTTTTGGGGTGTGACATTAGGGGTAGCAAATGACAACATCGAAGTAGAACTAGGACTAGGAGTGGTGTTTCATTAATTAATGAAATGCCACAAGAGGCTAGCAACAATAGTGCCATTTCCTCAAGGAAATAGAGAAAATACCACTTCTCTACTCACTTTTTAAAAAATAAATGAAAGAGAAGTAAAAAATGCCACCTCTCTTCCCTTTTAGTTTTTAAAAGAAACTAAATGCCACTATTGTTGCTAGCTTTTTGTAGTGTTTCATTAATTAATGTGTAATGACCCTAAATTTTAAATTAAATTAAATTAATTTTCTCTCCCAATCAATATTTTATTTAAATTAGTTTTATGAAAAGTGGAGAGTGGTGGTTTATTGGAACTTATGTTAGTAGCCTTCTTGAAGATCTAAAGTTTGAATTTTGCTGACAAAGAAAAAATCTGTACCATTCCTTGTAATATTTTCTTGTGCCATTCCTTGTAATTTTTCCCTTGGGTTTTAATTCAATTCACTTCTCCATTGTCGGTGCAACACACACACACACAGAGATTTCCGTTAATCCTTTGGTCCCTCTCCTTTTTCTGTTGAGCTTCCTTTCTCCTCACCATCGACTTGCTCTTCTGCTTGCCGTCGAACGACTCCCCACCTCATCGGTACATTTCTGCTGCTGGGAGTGTTGAGTTGCTAGGATTTCTTTTTCTTCACTTTCCTTTATTGTTTCTCCGTTCAGGATGGACGGTGAGGGGTGCGCGCGCGCGCATGCAGCCACAATTTTTCTTCCTCCTCAGCTGCTGGACGCTCGTGTGTATGTGTATAGTAAGCTCAAGTCCTCCTTTCTTTTTCTCTGACCTGCTAATTCTTCTTCTTCTCTCCATTGAGCAGCTGGTTGAACTCCTTTCCTATCCTTCGATATAGTCCATGAGCTAAGGAGTGGCTGTTACTTCTGCACTTCTATTCAAGGTGAGACGATGATCCTTTCTACTTCTCCTTTGAATTCATAAGCAACGTGAATCATCATTTCTTTACTTCCCCTGACCGAAGAACGCATCTCTCCCCCTCTTAGTGGCTGTCATAATTTGAGGAAATTGATTTGTATTTTGGGTTAATGATGTGCACTATTGTAGTTTGGAGATGAATTGAATGGCGATAATAGAGTTATTGTTGGAAGTTGATTAATTTGTTGCATGATTATTATGAACCGAATTTTGGATTCACTCAAGGAATTTGTAGAAATGCTTGAAAGAAAAAATTTGTAGGAATAAGATTGTTTAATTTTCATATTGGAGCATAGAGGAATGTACATGCTACTTGAGGAAGTATAAGTCTTCATATAAATTGTAAAGCTAATATACCTATTGAAATTGTACAGCACCTAAAGGAAAATTATTAGATTAAATAATAATTAAGATTTTGTTAAGCTTGGAATGGAATTGTGTTAATGGTTATGGTTGAATGTTGCCTAGTGTTGTTAACTACTTGATAGTAGTTGTTGAAGGATTTGGTGAGAATTTAAGAAGTTAATGAGAAATTTAAAGAATATTATTTAAAGAGCTTGATCATTAATTTCACTTGTCTATATTAAGAAGGAAAATTATAATGACATAAAATGTGTTAATTTACATGCTAAATAAATTTGGGGCATCATTAGAGTAAACAAGAAATTGAGGAAATTTGACTATAAGATTTTTGGAAACTTAACTGAGTGGGCAACTTCTGAATAAGTTCTAGAAAAGTGTTTAAGAAATTCCTTTATTTAAGTTTAATATTGTTCTTCTATAAGCTGCATAAACATTCCTGCAAATTCTATTTTAGGATAATTGTTTTATAAATGATGAATTTTTGATTTCCCCTATGATTTATGTTATTGCTAAGCAATGCTTGAAGCTGATATATGACAAACAATATTACTTTTCAAAATCAGTTTAATTACTAAATTCTATGTTGATATAAAAATTTTAATGCAATGTCTCATATAAGGAGGAAATGATAATAAAATTTGGGGAATGGAAAATGATAGTTGAATAGTATTCAAAAATGAAAATTTTGAAATTGTTTTTTGGCTCCATACACACTTGATTTTAAGGAGGGAGACTAAATTCAGCATGCTAGATACTAAAGGTAGTTCGGTTAGCCCTCGGTGAGCCATGGTACACTTAGCTAGTTGTATGCTTGCTAGAGGTGCTAGCTCCGTACAAAGGCTAATGCATGTGGATTTGAGGGATGGTAATTCTTGAGTATTATACTCACGCTTGTTTTTGTGGGCCTCGTGCCTGCACTTAAATCGTAGCTCCTGGCCCCTTGTTTCATGACTTTTAGCTGTGCTTGATTGGTTACTTACTCTCGTAGATTGTGTGTCTATACTTGATTGATTATTTACCCTCATGAACTGTGTGTCCATAATTGTTATTCATTCTAATAAAACGCTCCTATATTAGATTTAAAACTTATCATTTTATATTACTTTCTTTAAAGGAATTTTTTTTCTTAATTGCACCATTATTTGAAATCTTTATGTGTGTGTGTGTGTGTGTGTGTGTGTGTGTATTTAATAGAAAAATTTTGATAAACTTATTTGGTTTTAATGCGGTTGTTGGTTTCATGGTTCTTTTATTGAGCAAACTCATCATTTATTGTTAATTAAAGTAAGTCTCATTATTCTCTTATTTTGTTTAAACCTAATTTATTAGTTACTACCTGTCATATTTTATTTTTAATTATTTATAATTTATAATCTCGATTGAAATGCTACTCACCGGAAAATTCTTTGGTCTCGGATATTATAGATGACCCTATCTGCTGATCGTTGAGGGGTAGTATTGCTTGTTGGACAATGAAAGCACATTCTAGTTATTTTGATGTAAATGTATTGTTTTATGTAATTTAGTGCTCCATGCATATTATAGTTAATTTCTAGTTTTATTTTGCTAATATACAATCTGTTGGTGTGGAGCTAGTCCCCTTTGCTAGATTGTTTGATAGGTTTTGCTATTGTAGAAATTTCAAGAGGTTCAAATTACAAGGGAGACTTTGCTGAAATTTCTAAAAAATATTTAAGATTTTACTAGTTTCATAATTATATATATAAACTAACTATTGATATTTTAGCTTAATCTCTAGTTAATCAAGGCTCAGGAAATATGAGTTTATCTCATATTTCGTGTTAGTTATACTCTTAGTACTGAGGTGTGACATAATGAAATGCCATCTAAAATTTAAAATAGCATTAAATCTTATAACATTTTATAAACATCATAAAACTAAATTTTTAAATGCTATTAAAGCCCATTTTTGTAGTAGTGGTGCTGGATTGGGTGTTGTGAGCTTTACAGTCAAAAAAGCTTGCTTGATAGAGATATGATTTTGGTGGTTGATTGATAACGTAGAACGGGCAGTGCTATGATATTCTGCTGTGTTAGGCTGCTCATATGTCTTTTGTTTCACTTGGTTCCGTTTTGTTTCATGGTTTCTTGTTCAAGGTTTCGAGTGTCTTGTCAGGAAATATGTTCCATTATGGGAGTTTCAGTTGTCTTTGGGGCAATTGATGAAGGTTGGTTTCACTTGGCAATGTTGCCATTTTCTTGATCAGTCTTTGGCCTTGTTTGGGATGAAGGGAAGGAGGATTGGGTCTTGGATTGATATTGGGAAAGCTAATTTGATGTGTTTGGCATGAGAGATTGAGGGTAGCTTGGGATTATTTGGTACCACTTATATGAGATTACTCAAACCCACCTCTCCTTAGCATTGAGAGACCTGTCTTGGGACTGGAAAATTTTGAGACAAACCTGTCCTTGTTTATAATAATTTTTGGACAAAAGTACCCCTCTAAATTTTGTCCTGCGCATCGATCTCCATCGCGATACCTAGCAAAGCACTCGATCTCCATCGTCACAAAGCCCTCACTCCCTAGATCTCCACTAGTCTGTCAAGTACGATGGTGCGGCTGCTGATGGCTGCTGCAAAGCTTGGTGCTTCAATCCCTACATAGGTGGCTATTGCAAAGCTTGGCGCGTCGCCGCAATCAAACAAGGAAACCAGACCGAAAGTCACACTTATGCACGAGATTGGACATGAGAGTGATCTCAGCGTTAGATGAACTAAGGATACAATTTCTTCTTTTAATTATTTTAAAGGGTATTATAATTTTTTCATAATTTATATTTAATTGTAAAATAAAATGAAGGTAAGTATTTTCTGCAAATATTACTCAATACCAAACATAATTTTGAAGTATCATTCCCACTCCCAATCATTAATTATTTTTTTATTAATTTAATATTTAATATTTAATTTATTTAATGATTTTAAACTTGCTATGTTATTATTAATTATTAATTTAATTATTACCTAGGAGAATGGGCAAAACCAACCTTGATGTTGACGGGGGGCCAATTTTTTTTAAAAAAATATTATACTCTTCTATTAATAAATATAAGATATTTTTAATCGAATCATACTTCTTAATAAGTTAATTAATTATGTTTAAAGTGATATCATCCTTTTATATTTATCCTTATTTAATAGGATTAAAAGTATTTAAAAGAACTCATTAATTATGCATTGAAAAGCCAAAAATTCTTTATATTTTTAATGGAAGGAGTATTTACATATATAAATTGTTAATTTGATTTTTTATATTCTTTATAATTATCGTTTAAAAAATAATTTACAAATTTTAAAACATCATTATAAATTGATGATTAAAAAAATAGGAGATAATCAAATTTTATATAATCATAAACCAATTTAGAAACTTTAAAAATATGTGGTAAACATATTTAAACTAGTCTTATTAATACTAATTTCAGATTGAATAAAAATGAATGATTAACTCATCTGCACTGATAATTAATTAACCATACAATAAAAGAGGAAAGAATACAAGAATAAACTAAATTTACAAACAACTTGGAATCATGAATTCCAATTTATTTATTTATCTTGACCTGGAAATGCATTCCAGTTTAAGTACCTTCAATTCAGCAAGAATCTCATCAGTGCTTCTCCCTGATGCACAAATGATGAATATAAACCTCAATCTTTGTCTACAGCAACAATTCCATTCATATAATTCCTGCAACAGTCAAACGGGCCATATTTAGGTGACTAGCATTCATTTATAATATATAAATTGTGTAAATGTCAGTTAGTTTGTGAAATAATATTTCCAACAATAAAGACAATAGATACGTTATCTGACGAATCAGCTACATGAGGTTGCAACTTGCAAGTACAAATGAAAAAAGAAACCATATCAAATATTTCAAGCAAGTCATTTCTTCAGGGATTAGCCGACTTTCTAGCAAATGACAAACAGAAACTAGATCAAAAATTTTATGTGCACTGATCTATGGAGTAACTTGATAGCAGAGGTCAGTATTCATAAAATTTGAAGAAATATGAGACAGCGATTAACTAGAACTTCTAGCTTTTAAATGAAAGCAATAAGCAAGCCTGTAAGTAGTACCCGTAGCAGCAGCTAAAGCAGTTGATTGTCTTACCCTCTCATCTTGCCGTCGTCATCGCCGATCTCGAACGCCTGAACCTTTGTTTTCCATCAAGCATCATCTCGGCTATTTTCCTCGCAGATGTACATTACCGAGTATTAATTCATGCGGTTGATTTACGCTCGTAACTGGTGACCGACCAATAGGAGAGGCAGTAAAAATTCTGGGCTTTCTGGCTTATCATACTCCATCAGCGTTGTCACAAATGAAGAATACAATAAAAAAAGACGAAGGAGGAAAATAAAGAAAGAAAAATGACGAGCAAAAAAAAAAAAAAAAAGCATGCAGGAATACCTCGACAAGTAGAAAATGGAGTGAACTTAAATGAGGTCATGTATTTGGCCAAATAATAATAATAATAAATGGGGTCATGTCCCTCGCCAATGGCAGAAGGAATCGATGGCGTTCATCATCGGCAAGACAAGGACAGTGGACCGATCGTTCTCGTATTGTTGGGGACGTTAACAGAGATGAAGTTTGGTTGTGCCAAGGAGGAGGAGGTTTTGTGAGAGAAGGATGGGGAGGGAATTGGCTTCGGGATGGAGTTGGGATGCAGACTGCGAAGCTGAAGGAGAGAGGGGGAATAAAACAAGTGATAAGAGAGAAGTGAGCGAGTTCGACTTGGCTTCTCTCCTCCGCGGGATCCCACCGCAGTCCAAATTTATTTTTTATTTTTATATTTATATTTTTTTATAAAAAATTTAATAAATTTACCTATCAATTTAAACAGTTCAAACTTAATATAAATAAGTTATATTTAATATTAAAATTTTTAATAAATTAACTGCACTGTTCAAAATATATCTGAATTATTTAAATTATATATGAAATATCGATTTAAATTTTTAATATTAAATTTAGACTATCCACGTTGGATTTGGACTATTAAATTGATGAAAAGATTTATTGAAATTTTTTTAATATTTTTAAGAAGACTCAAATGCCATAAATTTGACTTATGGCACGGAGCTCAAGGTATACTGTTGAGAATAGTGTATCTACAGATAACACTATAAGATGAATGCAATATTCCAAAAAATGAATAACACTATTTTTGCATTAAACCAAATGGATACAAATATCCAGTATTTATACAAACAAATTTCAAGGCAAAATACAACAATACCCTCACTAACTAATAACAAACTAAATCAACAAATCATATGAGACAATTACATATCTTCAACACTCCCCCTCAAGTTCAAACTATCATGTAATTTCTTTCCCAATGGTTTTGTTAGAACATCAGCCTCCTGTTCTGCTGAACAAACATGGTGCAGAGAAATAATCTTCTGCTGTAATTTCTCTCTAACGAAATGACAATCCACTTCTATATGTTTTGTCCTTTCATGAAAAATAGGATTATTTGCTATATGAATGGCAGCCTTGCTGTCACAATACACCTTTACTAGATCTACATTCTGAAAACCCAGATCCTTCATTACCCCTAAAACCCAGATAACCTCTAAAATAGCAACACTAAGTGCTCTATATTTAGCTTCATCCGAAGACTTGGAGACAATTTCTTGCTTCTTTACCTTCCAGGAGATTAAGGAGTCTCCTATTTTCAGCAAATAGCCAGAAACTGACCTCCTTGTAGTATGACATGCTGCCCAATCTGAATCACAGAAGCACCTCAACGTTGTACTGTGTCTCGAGCTTAAAAGTATTCTAAGTCCTAGGTTACTCTTCAAATATCTCAACACATTCTTTGCAGCTGCCATGTGAGCCTTCATTGGAGTTTGCATGAATTGGCTCAAACTTTGCACAGAGAGAGAAATGTCAGGACGCGTCATTGTTAAGTATATTAACTTACCAATAAGTCTCCTATACTCCCCAGGGTCTTTCAACAGCTCTTCTTCTTGTTTCTTCCCTCCTCATATGCAGTGAGCCTCAAATTAGAAGCCATAGGTACTGTCAATGGCCTACAGCCACTCATTCCTGTCTCAAATAGCAAGTCTAAAACATATTTTCTTTGGTTCATAACAATACCCTTTTTAGAACGTGCCACTTCAATTCATAAGAAATACTTTAACAGACCAAGATCCTTTATCTTAAATTTCCTGTGTAAAAATTCTTTAGTTTCTTTAATCCCAGATTTAAAACTCCCAGTGATCAAAAGATCATCAACATACACAAGGATCAAAACAACACCATCATCAAAATGCTTAGAAAACAGTGAGTAATCATGCATGCTTTGATTGTAACCACCAAATTTCAATGCTTGTGTTAGTTTATGGTTCCATTGCCTAGAAGCTTGTTTTAACCCATACAAGGATTTATTAAGTTTACAAACTTTATTCTCCCCCTTATTGAGGAGACCTAGTGGGATAGTCATATAAACCTCTTCATTAAGATCACTTGTAAAAATGCATTAAAAACATCCATTTAATCAGAGACCAATTACGTTGAGCAGCCAAAGAGAGTACAATTCTAACAGTCACCATTTTTACCACAGGGAAAAAGTCTCTTGATAGTCTATCCCCTCCCTTTGGCTAAACCCTTTTGCTACCAGTCTAGCCTTATACCTTTCTACACTCCCATCAGCTCTATGCTTGATCTTATAGACCCATCTAGAACCTAAAGGTCTTTTACCCTTAGGTAAATCCACTATAGTCCAAGTTTTATTTTCTTTTAAGGCCCTAAGTTCATTGTTCATAGCTTCCACCCATTTCTTATTTTGTACAGCTTCTTGATAATTCCTAGGCTCAATGTCATTATCAAGGGATAACAGAAAGCATTTATGTGACGGAGATATATAATCATAAGATATATGAGATTGAATAGGATATTTAACTTTAGAAACAACAGCAGAACAGACGTAATCTTTAGCCCATATAGGGGGCCTTCTCTCCCTGGCCGGTCTTATTCTTTCTTGCTCTAAAGTAGGGTGTTCAATCAAGTTATCTTCTAAAATATTGTGTGGTTCTCCTAAATCATTATTATCTGAACATTTTTCTGTAATGGGCTAAGTAGTTCGAAATTTATCATGCATTTTTTATACTTGCAATGAATCAAAATCATGCCAAAATACATTGTCAAATGACTGTTTTGCCTCATTTTGTACTGAATTTCCAGCATCTTTAAAAGGAAACTTGTTCTCAATGAAATTAACATGTCTAGAAATAAAAAAAATGCTTACTCTGTAAATTTAGTAAAATAAATCCCTTCTGACCCTTTGGATATCCCAGGAAAACACATGGTTCAGATCTAGATTGAAACTTGTCATTAACAGTTAAATTTGTAGAGAATGCTAGTGAATTGAAAACTCTCAGATTAGTAAAATCAGGAGTTTTCTGATAAACGATTTCATATGGGATTTTAAACTGTGAAATCCTAGATGGCATTCTATTTATCAGATATGTAGCCATCTGGATGCATTCTCCCCAATACTGAATTGGCAAAGCTAATTGTGAAATAAGACATCTTGAGACTTGTAAAAGACTTCTATGTTTCCTCTCTACAACCCCATTCTGCTCAGGTGTATAAGGACACGTAGTTTCATGTAATATACCTTTACTTTCAAGGAAAATTCGTAGTTCATTATTAATGAGTTCCTTTCCATTATCAGTCCTAATTCTTTTAACGTGAATAGCAAATTGATTTAAGACATATGCAATAAAATTTTTAATACAGCCAACAGTCTCATGCTTATGTCTCAACAAAAATAGCCAAGTAGCTCTAGAAAAATCATCTACAACAGTAAGGAAGTATTGGTGTCCTTAATGTGTTGGCACCCTATAAGGTCCCCACACATCCATATGCAACAACTCAAAACAGAAAGAGGTTTTAATTGAACTAGAAGAGAAAGGAAATTTGGTTTGCTTGGACTGAATACAAGTATCATAAATTTTATTATTCAAACGAGAATCATCTTTTAGTAAATGTAAATGTCTCATTACAGGAAAGGAAAGATGGCCTAATCTGTAGTGCCATAGCCATTCATCAGTCAAGTCATTGGTAACCACATTTTAAGTAGCATTAGCAGCATGGTTATCAATATTTAGAAAATATAAACCCTCTATCAGCTTACCAGTCGCTTTCATCCTGCCACCCTGAAGGTCCTGCACCAAACAGAGGTTAGCAAAGAAAGCAACAAAACAATTTTCTTCCTTTGTTCACCTAGGAACAAAGACTAAATTAAAACATAATTCAGGTGCATATAAGATATCTCTTAATATTATTCCTCCTATGGTAACATTTCCTGTATGTGTAATTGGAACTCTCTGGCCATTGGGTATTTTAATATGTTTCATAGGACCTGAATATTTTCTATAACAATCTAAAATCCCAAGTCACTCACCATGTGAGTGGTAGCACCAGAGTCTAAAATCCAACAAATTTCAGGCTTAAAAAGGAAGAATTACGTAAAGTTGTACCAGTAAGGGCATGCACATTAGGCTCCGAATCCTTCTTCAACAATTGCAGAATCTGTTGGTACTGCTCTTGAGTGAAGGTGGGTGCCATAATCTGCTCCCCATCATCTGCACCATTAGCAGCTTCAACCTTCTCTGGGCCGACTTGCCTTCTTAAGGGCCGACTTGCCTTCTTAAGGGCGTTTATTTTATTTCCTCGAAAATCTCAGGAGGAAATCCTATGATTTCAAAGCAGTTCTCCTTAGTATGTCCTCCATTTATGACAATGGGTACATTCCAAGGAGGGATTTCCACGTCCTCATCCCCGATTACCACGTCCTTGCCCTCTACCCACAGCCATGGCACTGTCTTCAATCAGTGAAGGCTTATTTACTTCAACTATATTCCTTTGTGCCTCATCTTCCATGATCATACTATAAGCTTGATTTACCATCGGTAGTGGAGTCATTAAGGGATCTGAGATCTAGCCTGGCTATAGGAATCACTAAGCCCCATCAGAAATTGCAGCAAAAGTGCTGCTGCTGTATTACATCAGCATATACTCTCAAGGCTTCACAATGCATGAAGGTATCGCAACTAAAGTAGATTGTTCCTCCAAGCTCCTTAAGCTTAATAAAATAACTGAAACCGAAAGAGATGCTGGGTAAGAGAATTAATCTCTCGATGAATGGAGAAAATTACGAACCTATAACCTTGTCGAATCGTTCCTTCAAGTCAATCCATACGAGATGTGCGCTCTGAGAGAAGGCAATTCCACTAGCTATCTCTTTTGAGACAAGAACTCAACAGCCAAGACAGCACAACAGCGTTACATCGTTCCCATTGATTGTGTGGAGAAAGATCTTGCGATTCTTTCGGAGCAAGATCCATTGACTATGCCTAATTTGTG
>NW_026555337.1:22404944-22463106 GCF_029017545.1 Prosopis cineraria
GACTTGTAATATTAAACGGAGGGAGTAAAATTTTTCCTTTCATTAATGTCTTTATCAAATTCTTTTTTTTTTTCAATATCATGTGGTCGTAATCACCCACAAGTGTTGGCCAAAAAACCCCCACCAAGTTGAAGAACACAACAATAATGTCTCATTCCAAACCATCCCAAGATTCGACTTGTTGATAGAAAAGTGGATGTTATTTGAGCTGAGAAATTTCAACTTCAATATTATAATCAACATTTTTAAATGCATATAAAATGAAAAATTAAATATGCCTACTTCTTTTCCAACTGTACCTCCTGTAAGAAAGATGTGACCCAAAAAAAAAAAATCTCATTCCATCTTTCTATTTATATTGATAGAATATTTTGTTTTCGTGTGTTGGTAAGTCTCTTGGAGGGCATGCGTAGAGTTAAAACCAACAGTTGAGATTGCTCCACGTGCATTAGGCATGATTTCCATTCCACACCAAATCCTTGTCTCTTTCTATGGCTGTGAGAGCCCATAGACAAGGGAACCACTGCTCATCACTCCTACAAGGTGATATGGGCCTTCATTTCTTTTAAAATGATTTATGCTGTTGATTTAAAATTATTTTTTAGATATTTTTATATTATATTTTTGTCAAAAAAATATGAAAAAATTATATTATTAATCTAGACTGTTCAAAATATATCTAGATAGTCAATTAGTTAAAATTATAAATTTTAATATTAAGTTTAACCTTTCAAATTGTACCTGTACTGTTTAGAGTATATTTGAATGGTCAATTTATAAAATTTATTAAAAATTTAATATTAAATTTGGTCATTCAAATTAAACTTTTACTGGCCAGATTGGTGATAAATAGATTTATTAAAGATTTATATATTTTTTACATATTTTTATTTTATTAAATATAAAATTAAAATAAAAAGCTTAAATTTAGACTGTTCAAATCTTATCAGGGATAATGAGTACCATAATATTCATTCTCTAATAATCATAAAAATTGTCAAAGATTATATATATGTGAGCATATAATACGAATGCTAAATAAACTATATTAACATTATATATAATGATTAATTAATTCAATTACATTTATGGAAATTAAAATTGTCTAAGGATATTATTTTTCTCATTATTTCTTTCTCTCATTTGGTAATTTCAAAGATACATTTTCGAGACTATATACTGGAAAGACGTTTAGGTCTGTAAATGCATTAAGCTGTGAGTGACATGCGTGAAGCAGATTAGATCAATTATAATAGGGCATCTCTTATAATTGCTTTCTTCTTCATTGCTTTTTGCAGCGAGCCCTGGCGTTCCATCGCCTGCATTTTAATTTCTATTATTTCTTTCTTTCTTTTAGTGGCAGTGAGCATTTGTTAGGACTTAGGAGATAGCCTTTAGGTTCATGTGGAGTTCAAGTGTTGCCACATGGAACTTGATGGTCACATCAGCAGAAAAAAAAAAAATTTAATGGAGCTTTTCTAAAGAGCAATCTCAAAATTTAAAAAAAAAATCCATTTTATACTATGAGTATAATAATTGTTTTTTGAAAGAATGATTTTAAAGGTCTAAAATATTAAAGTAAATTTATATAAGAATTAAAAAATTTCAAAATATAAAACAAGGACTAAATATTCTTTAATAAATTTGTCTAAAAATTTTCTACTTTCATTCCATAATTTGCAACATTCAAAACAAAAAATTGCAAAGAATTTTTTAATTTGTAAAAGAAAAACTAGTGCAAATCATTACTTGGAAACAGTTTTCCTTCACAATTTAATTATCAGAAAATAATTGAAATGAATCATACCCATATGGTTTCTTATGGTTTCTTCAGGAATCATATGATTTTCACAATCTCTACAAATGTCATAGTCTAAAAGCAGTTTGAAAAACATAATGCATTACAACAATTTTTGCTTTAGGCAACAGTTTTATTTGCAACAATTTTAAAAGTGTTGCCTAATATGAGCATTAGCAACATTTTTCATATGTTGCTATTATTCTCATACTTTAAGCAACATAGTTTTGGCAACGTTTGAAAACTGTTTTCTAAAATAGAATAAGCAATAGTTTTCAAGTGTTGCAATAATTTTTTTGAATAGGCAACACAAAAATTGTTGCCTATAAAGGATCTTTTATAGCAATATTTTAAAAATGTTCCATATTCAAATAGGCAACAAAAATGTAAATGTTGCCTATAGTTTCTCTTTATAGCAACATTTTAAAACTATTGCTTGTTATTTTTCTAAACATAAAAATTTATTTTTAATTTATTTTTATAACTTTTTTAGATAATTTATTTATTTATTCTCTTAATTTTTCAATTCTTTATTTGGATAAATTAAGAAATTAATTTAACAAGTATATATATATATATATATATATATTTTATATTATAATATCAAAAAGTAAGTTAGAAGAGTGGTTCGAGACACTTATTCCTTTCAATAGGTTCTGAGTTCGAATCTAAAGGAAGGAAGGAAGGAAATATTAAATTTTGGCTATTTAACTATTTCACAACAATTCTTAAATGTTGCCTATTTTATGTGATAAGCAACATTTGAAAAGTGTTGCAATAGGTCTCCTAAAAACTGTTGCCTATTCTCATAGTTTTAGGCAACAGTTTTACAAATGCTGTGGCCAAAGGTAAGAAAACTGTTGCCTAAAGTAATAGGCAACACTCAAGTTGGAAACACTTGAAAACTGTTGCCTATAACTTTAGGCAACATTTTTCAAACCTATAGCAACACTTTTAAATTGTTCCTAGATAACAAAAATGTTGTAGTGCTGTCACTAGATACAAATTTCGTAATCGATATAATATTCTTAGAAACTTTCAGTATTTAAATCCTACTATATAATAGGTGACATATTTGAGAATTTTTTATAATTTATATATATATTTTAAATTTTTATATGTTTTATTAGGATTTTCATATAATTTGAAAATATAGAAGATATTGCTCCACAAGTCTTTATACACTTTTTTATTCTTTCATATATATATATATATATATATTTTACTGCGCTTTCTAAACTTCTTTTTTTAATCCTTTAATATTTTCTTGTATGTTTTAGTAAAGTTCAATACAAAGCATGGCTATAAAGCATAGTTTTCCTTAAAATTCGAGAACAGCATCGATCATGACGGAGTTTATCAAAGAAGAAAGCTATTTCTCTCTATTTTAAAGAAAACACACCATGTATGTAAGTTTTTTACCTGCATTCATGAAATTGATAAAAGTTAGATTACCCAAGTTATTTATAGAAAGAGTAAAAAAATGAAATAAGGCAAAACCAATGACGAAAAATAAATTATAATATTTTAAAAAATTTCAAATATTTTTTAAATTTTTAAAAGAAAAACTTGTGAAAATCATTACTTGGAAATAGTTTTCCTTAACAAATTAATGATCAGCAAATAATTGGAAATGAAGATTAGTTTGACAAATTTCGTTGTTTTATAAATAATTAAATTTCACTTTGAAATTCTTTTTTTTAATGATTGCAGATTAATGAAATTCTTTTATAGACTAATGCACTAAAGAATCTTTTGTCTTTATTTTGGGTTTGCAAATCTATTTGTCTTTAGATTTAACTTTAATTCAATGTTTTGGTCATTTAATATCATTCTCCCATTTATTTCTCTTGCAAATAAACTACAATTGATTTAAAATTGAATTATAGATTTCTTTTATTGAATATAATTTTATATATAGCTTGAAGATAAGTATGATATGCATATTAAAGTTATTTCGGTAATAGCTAAATTATTATGTTCTATCAATGAGATTTTGTTAACTATTTTCACGACTCATTGATGGGGTGAATTTTTTTAGGTCAGTTATTCCATATGCGTATGGCACAAATCCAATAATGAAGAGTTGATGAAATATGAATAGTATTCAGAATATTGAGGTCCAATGAATGCAGATAATATCTTGTCTCTTCTTCTCAAGGGAAAAAAAAAAGTCATATGGATTGGGACAACTTTTTAATTTGTCTATATGTTTTTTTCGATCAAGTTAAGTCAACTCCAATACCCACCACATCACTGGAAAAATATGACACAATAATGTAGATTATATTCTTTGTTCGATTTTGAATAGTTGGTGCATGATTTTTTCCCAATTCGAATACTTAACCTTTGATTTATGAATTGAGTAAAATTAAGTGTTATTTTATGAAACAACATCAAAATAACAATTAATTTTCCCATTCCAATTACCACATGTTAAGCCTACAAAACATAGACTGAAGAGGGTAAAATACCATGGCGTTAAAACAATGGCATGATAATAGTCTTTGGTAGAATTTGAACTGTCCATATAATTTCCATTAAAGAACTGACATATATTGTTGCGTTTTATCAAAGGAGTAAAATAGATGCTATTTCACATGTAAATTAACCAAAACTAATTCAAAAGTTATTACAGACTTATATGTTCATTTATTTTACCCAAAAATTATTGACTTTTTTGTTCACACCAAATGATAATTCTATAATTTAAAATAGCCCCAGTTTTGCCAGAGGAATAATATTCATTGTTTAAATTAAAGTGGTAATAGATATTTACAAAATTTAATTTGGACTTAGCAAATAAAAAATTTGTATATGAGAAGTTGTAATTGTTTGTTCCAATCTAGTCATTTCCATAACAAAAGTAGTGATTTCTTAAACTAAAGTAAGCACTGATATTTACTTTTTTGGAACCAGATGTGCTACTTCTTGTTATTTTAAATTGGGATTATTCTAGTGAATTCACCAAAAATTATTAATATCAGAAAAGTCTGTAGAGACTTGTGAAGAATTATGACATTTTAAAGGACTCCATTTTTATTTTGAAATTTTCAAAGTTTTTTTTTTTCATTTTTCCTAATTTCAATGTGAGATCATTAGGAGAATTTTGTAATATAAAATTCCCCATTTGATCATGCAATCAAACATGAAAAGATAAGAGATAAAATCAATTGAATATCTATAAAACATATCAATTACAATCTCAAAGTCACAACCATTTAAGTGAATAAAATGTATTTATCAAGCTGCTTCTCCGTTTGTATTTAAATAACCAATGATTTTAAAAACATTACATGTTTTTAAAAAATAAAGATATTTGAGAAAAAAACGTTTTTTAAGAGAACAAGTTAGGTGGCAAGAAATCTCGTGGCTCTTTTTTTCTGGACTTCCTTATTTCATGAAAGATGACATTTAAGTATCTTAGCAAGAACTAGAATAGTCCACTTTTTATTTGGTTCACAATTTATTCGGCTTTTATTATCATTGATGAGTGGTGCACGATTATCTATCTCAAAACAAGCACAAATATACATAGCATGACCTTGTTCATCGTCCATTTTCAATCTTTTAAGCCTTAAAGCAATCCAATATGGCCAACCTTTGGTTTTGGTTTTCCTTCTCCATGTTCTCACCGCTTTGCTATCTTATGGTCTCCCCAACTTTATGTAGTCACATCAATTTCACCAAAAACGATGAATTAGCACTTCTTGCTTTTCAAATTTTCTGGGAGAGATCCATTCAATCGCTTGGTTAATTGGTCCAACTCTTCCTCCATTTGCAATTGGGTTGGGATTACTTGTGATGCTAACAGTGAGAGAGTAAGTATATTGAATCTTGCTGCCATGAGTCTCATGGGCACCTTACCCTCACAAGTGGAGAATTTGTCCTCCCTTGTTGAACTTGACCTTCATAGTAACCACTTTCATGGTGAGCTACAAAAGGAGTTGCTGCAGTTAGACAAGTCAAAAATCCTCAACTTGAGCTATAATGAATTTGATGGGAAAATTCCAGATTAGATTGGAGGTTTATTTTCTCTTCAGCACTTGATTTTTCATAATAATAGTTTTGAAGGTGTTATTCCTCCAAGTGTGCCGAATTTGTCAAAGTTAGAGACCTTGGATTGGAATAATAATTTCATCCCTGGATCTATTCCACTTGAGATTGAAAGGCTTCAATATTTAAAGATTTTACGTATAGCAAGGAACAATCTTTCAGGAAACATACCTCCAACTATTTCTGACTTATCCTCACTTGAATTGATGTCTTTGTCATTCAACTCCTTAAAAGGGATGTCTTTCATTATTTCTTTTAAATTCATATTTTCTCGAAATCATTTCAAATAATTTTGTAGGTGGTAGTGTACGTGTCTTAGGATAAGCTTTACGATCTTTTATTCAACATTGATTTTGTTGGAAAGGGGAAGGGGATATATATATATATATAAATATTAATTATGTTGAGTAGGGGTAATAAATGAATCTACAAATTATACATAATTTATATATTGTTGCAATATTATTGGAAACTTCATCACTAAGCTTTCGACACATCATAGCGTGCTACTGGATTTGGTTTTCTCTACTTCGCTTGGATCATCTATTTTGCATTTTTTTTTTTAGTTTTTGTCCTTTTCATTTGGGTTCTTTGTGCCATAATGCAAGATACTTTTTTAAATGTCTTTTAAACTTATGTGATCTTCTATAGACTATATGTTATCAAAAATCTCGGTTTATATTGTCTCACATTAACACCTTTCTATGATTTCCTATACACAAGCACTGACTGGAAGCTTGATTTTGTATACGCAAATTATAATTTGCGACATTCATTTCTTTCTTCTTCTTCTTCTTCTTATTCTTTGCTTCTTTTGTCTTTTGCAGCAAGAAATTAGGAACTTAGATATTAATAGGTTGCAGTCAGAATGCTATTAATTATAAATCCCAAACCTTGTCTTCACAAAACAAAAAATTGGATTTTATTTTTATATATAATTTGCTGCTTTTAAAATTCCATTGACAATTCAAGATTATGAATATAAATGAAGAGAATTTCGGTATATTTACTAAAATCTAAACTTAATAAAGGAAGGGTATCTTATTAAAAAAGATGAGTATTTTAGTGATTTTAATTTTATTGAAATTTCTGGATATTTTAATTAAAATTTTCTAATTTTAAAATTTAAGTGAAATTAGATACCATAGACCAAACTATAGTTCCCCTAAAAACATTGAATTCTGGTATTGGTTTTCAGTTTTCACATAGACCCCATGTGGTATGATTGAATAGTTTTGGATAGAATTGAAATCATAATCAAAATAAAATTAGACTTTAAGAATATGTTTAGTATGTTAGAAAAAGTAGATAGAATCCTATTGTTGTTTAGTATGTGTGATATGGAAATAGAATTATGCTTAAGTGACAAAGATACCCTTAAAAAGTCATTAAATTAAAACTAAAATTAAAATTTATAAAAAGGCCCTTATCCATAAAACTCATTTATCTTTTAAATTTTCATTTTTCTCATATTTTTTTAGTATTAACTCTTATATAATAAAAAAATTTAATATTTTAAAGTGTATGCAGAATATTTTTGTAAAATAGTTTGAAAATAATACTTATTTGAATAATTAAGTATACAGGATTTTCAATTAGAAAGGAAACTATTTTTTATTTTAATATTAGTTTTAAAATTTTTATAAATTGTAATTTTGATTAATTAATTAAAAATTAAATAAAATAATTTTAATTAAATGTTGGCCCGTGAATGAGACACAGTGTAATGCAAGTTGTACTTTTAATGTGGGAAAAAAAGTTATACTTTTAATAGTTTATGAATTGGAGGGGTTTATATAAATTTTATGTTAGTAATTTAGAATGATCGCAAATCGAAAAACGACATTGTACATATTGGATAGTAGAAGCACAAACCCATCACCAAATTTAACATTTCATAATCGAGATGCAACTTTTAAAATTATTAATTAAAGTTGTCGTGAGCGATCGGAGCTCTCATTATTAAAATAAGTGGTTAGGAATTCGAATCTCAGCTCTTATACATGCAACAACTTAGTTGGAAGAGGTCTTGATAATCTCTGCTGTTAGCAAGACTGACTCCTTGGACTCCAAAAAAATAAAAATAAAAATAAAAAAGAGGTGCAAGTTTTAAACAAATATATGAACAGTCATAGCATTGTAATTAAATTTAGATAAAAAAAAAGGCTCTACTTAACTATATTCCCCTGAATCTCAATGATATTTTATAATTAATTTTTATTAATTATTTAAATTGATATCCTAAAGGCAACATAAATTCGAGGCTTAGACAATATATTTTTATCTATTTAATTAGTTGCATATAACCCCCTCACCTTGAAACTTATAAAATTAAACCCCAACTTTTAATTTGTTTTTCAAAGCGGACCATTAATTACTCTGTTATATTATTAACAAAGTTTTCCATATCATAATAGAAAATGCCACATAAAAAAGGCACATAGAAACTTACATGATATCTTAGAATAATAATTAATATATAAAAATATATTATTTTTATAAGGATTAAAATGTCATTTATCTTTCAAAACCCCTCATTGCCCTTCCATCTCACTATCCTAGCTTCAATTTTATTTTTCTTTTTGGATAGTTGAGACATTGATAGCAAAAAAAAATGTATTATCACTGTAAAATTTTAAATATTTATTTTTGTATTAGTTTTATCTATTTTGTTGTTATCCATGATGCATAGTTTTCTTATATTAAAGGATAAATGTTTACTTTTATGATTCTTATCAATGACAGTTGTTAGATGTTATTCTTTCCACTTGTTTAATATAAAAGGCTATTTTGATTGATAAAGAATAATAAAATTATAGTCTCTGTCCTAAATTATGCTAATAGTGCACAATGAAAACAATGCTCCTTAACTCAACCAAAAAAAAAAAAAAAGCATCATCATGTGTGTTAAAAGTAAGCATTACAATTTTACCCCTCCTTAAACTATGTTAAAAATAATAAAAAATATTTTTTTCATATCATATACCATATGTATTGCATTAATTTAACATGGAAAACTCTATTAATAACATAACATAATTAATTAACAGTAGGGACTTTGAAAAATAGAATTAAAGTTTAGCGTGGTTAATTTTAAACGTTTAAATGTGAGGGGGGTCATTTGCAACTGTTTTATAGTTTAGGAGGATTTTACGTAATTTAGCCAATTGGAAAAAAAAATAAAAAGCTCCATGTATATTCACTCCTTTTTGGTTGTTTTAATTTAGTTAATAATAACAATTTCAAAACATAAAAAATTTAAAGAATCTATAATGTTAATATTTGAATTTGATGCCTGTTTATGTTTTTAGCCATTTATATAACCACTGCCCATGAATTTTTTACTCTTGTGTGAACAGCAAAAGCTAAGCGGGGTTCTGAAGATTTTGACACATGGGTTAAAAGAATGCAAGGACTAGGAATAAAATGTTAAATAAGCAATAATAAGCTGAAATCGTTCAGACAGTAAAGATTTCACTTTTAATGGAATAGAAAAATAATTTTTAATTCTAAAATTATTTTAGGCAAGAATGATTTCTTCAGAACCTCAAACTCATTCTTCTCATGAACGATTTTTGTTATAGCATTTTGAGAAATACTTTTCACGTTGCAGCATTTTTAAAAATTTTTTTACTGTGTAGTATTTTAGTAGAAGAGCTAGACTTGGAATAATAGTTGGGCCAAATCCATACCCAGAGCAGTCACAAAATGTTGATGATTTTTGTGACATATTATCTCTCCTTACTGCATTCTTTTTTAGCTTAGTTTGAAAATTTTCACTAAAAAAAATTGTTTGCTTTATGAAAAACTCAGGTGGTGTTTGGTACAGCTGAAATAGAATTCCCAAGAAGCAAGAATCTTAATTCTAGGGCATATATATATATATATATATGCATGGAATCTGGAAAAATTCTATAGAATTACTTCTTTTAAGACATTTTTACCCTCACAATGAATTTGAAAAGACAAGTTTGCCCAAAAGTCATATAATTCTGACATCACTCCGATTTCATCTTGGACAGCAGAGAGGAGTTATGAAGCCACCTTGTGCGTGAGAGAGAGGGTGCATTATGATAATGGATTAATTTCCCCCTTTTTATTTTTCCATCCTGTCTTTTGTGGCATTCATTGTCTTCTTTTTCTTCTACCAAAAAGGGATAGGATGAACCCAGTTTGAAAATATAAAGCCCAGTTAACATCATGATTTCTATATACATTCCCAACCCATCTATATATCTATATAATATTTTTCGTCCAGAATATAATGCATACACAAAACACTTTTGAGTTTTTTTTTTCTTTTAATTCCATCACTCGGTACCCTAGAAAACTTGGGGTATTACCACCTCCCCCTCAGACTAGTTTGAACCCTTACTATGTAGGACTATTATTACTAATGGCAGCCTCACATGTTCCTTGGGGTTGCTTTTGACATATTTATTTAATCTAACTACTTGTTTTGGAATTCAAACTCAATACTACTGGATAAGTTGATTCAGTTTTCTCGACTAGTTGAACCAAATACCCCTCAGTATACACATTCGAGTCCTTAATAAATTTTAATTTTAATTTTAATTTAATGACTTTTTAAGGGTATCTTTGTCATTTAAGTATAATTCTATTTCCATATCACACATACCAAACAAAAATATTATAAGGATTCTATCTACTTTTTCTAACATAGCAAACTTATTTTTAAAGTATAATTTTATTTCAATTCTGATTTCAATTTCATCCACAACTATTCAATCATATCAAACAGGGTCTCAGATTGTGATGGGAAAGAATTGACAGCTAGCTACGGATTCAGCAGGAGCTGATTATTATTATTATTATTATTATTATTATTATTATTATTATTATTATTATTATTTTCCTTGTTAAAACAGCTGGCTACAGATTCAGCAGGACGTTATTAAGCAACCATGCGTCTTCAAATTTATCTATTTCATTCTACCAAAAAAAGAAAAGGCAATGCCAAAGATTTAACACTCTTTAGAATGATTATGGCTTATATAATGTCGACGTTTGAGTGTCTTGTTGCTTTCAAGATAACATCTCTCCCACTTGTCATGTGTTCAAATTGACACTAAGAAAGGAGAATATCGACAATGGTCCATATCATGTATTGCACCCCTGAGGGGGGAAAAGAATGTCATTATTTCACATAAATAAATAGATAAGTAAATAAATAAATATGATTGCTTATTGATAGATTTGTTTGCTCCAATTGTGATTCTATAGTAATTTCAATACTCTGAAGTCAATTAATGTGTTGAAATGCTGAAATTATGTGAATTTGATGACCGTATGTCATTCAAGAATTTCATTAATGTATTAATCGAAGAGGAAGCTAATTTATATATAACCATAATTTTTTAAGTGGCAATATTATGGATTTTCTTTTGGAATTTGAATGTAGTACATGCGTTTTCAGCTAATTTATGTATAACCATAATTTTTGAAGTGGCAAAATTATGGATTTTTTTAATGATATTATGCATTTTTTTCAGGAATTTGAATGTAGTACATGCGTTATTCCATAATGAATTCATTTTTAATATCCTATCTTATACTTGTGCAAAATAAATGTTTAAATTATCAACAACAATGCAAGTCAATGAAAAACTTCTCAATGTCAAGAAAATATTAATCCAGATGGTAAGGATTTGATTCATAATTTCCAAGGTTGTAAATTCAAATTTCATTGTCGATTGATCTTGTTATGAGATGCAAATTTAACAATTAAACTATACTGACCATGGATAGGGAGCCGTGAAAGAATCATCTTTTGAGATACAAAACTTAGCAATTAAACAAAAATTATCACTTAATTTGAATCAGCTTTTGTTATTATATTATTTTTTGTTGTTTATCTTTTCATTGTATTATAAGAGGGTTTAAATCAACCTTGATTTTTGCAAATTAGTTTGAGTAGGAGGTGATAATACCCCTAGGTTTTCTATGATACTGGGCAATGGAATTAAAAAAAAAAAGGAATTTGCAAGATATATTATTGCAAGTCACTCATTGGTACAAAGTGCTCACGCGTTTTTATTAATATTTTTAACATAATATGATGGTAATTTTAACATAATGATGTAGATATTTTTACTAGTCAAGAGTCAAGACAACTCATATATCTATATTGTGAAAAAACAATACACAATGATGTAGATTCTTTTTGTTAGGATTTGACTATGGCACACATTATTCTCCATCGATAATTCTTATAATAAATTTGATTTTATAATCAATCAATGGTGTATTTTCAATTCAAGTAAACAAACTCATGAGTCTTTAGTGTGGAGGAAGTGGGACAACAATATGTCTTTGTCAATGTTTGATTATAACTCATATGTCAAGTAAACTCATTCGTGGTTATCTTTTTATTAGTGTAATTCATATCAATTCATGTGCTCGTTGCATAAAGTAGGGGCAGAACCGACTTTTGAACTTAAAGGGGCCAAGTATATTTTTGAAATCAATATATACTATTAACTAAAGTTTTTTATAACTTCAAAATCAAATCATAATATATGATTTTTTTTAATCCATCACTTATCTTTGACTCTCTATTTTCACTAATATTTTCTATTTTTAATTTAAAATCCAATTCTACTTATTTGATTGAAAAATACATTAAATACATAAATTTCATATCTAGGTTTCTTCTATAATAAATTATGTAAAATTATGAACCACTAGATATTGAAATTTTATAAACAAATTAAATCAATATGTATGTATGTATGATGAAAATTTAATAACAGTATTTGGGTATGCATAGAATCTTAATTAATTTTATATGCAAATTAAATAAGAAAAAAGTTCTATATTAATTCAAATGATCAATTTTTATAATAATTAATATTTTTTTCAAATAATTTACTTAAAATAAAAAAGACGAAAAAGACTTATAAGTATATATAAATATTTTGTATCCTTCTTTTTTATTAATAAAAAGTTAATGTTAATTAACAAAAAATATTTTAATGAATTAATAAATTAAATATTTTTAAAATGTGAAGAAGAATTATATAGTTTATAATGTGTTTGTGTGTGCATGTGTGTGTTGTTTTTAATATAATTCATATAAGACATAATATTATTGGAAGCATGAAATTAAGGAATGGGTCATGTTCGATGGGGGACTAAACCAAAGTGGAAATTAACGGGAAGGAGGTGTGGGAGCCAATTACATTTAATGTGGAATGAAAAGTTAATGTTTTGCCCGTGTAAAGAAAATGGTAAAATATTGATAGGTTAATGGAATAAAAATAACTGATGTAGATTAACAAAATTAATGGGAAGGAGGTGTGGGGACCAATTATATTGTGGAAGAACATTACACTATGATGTAGATTTTTTTGTCAGAATCTGACTATGCCAAATGTCATTCTCTAACAATTCTTCGAATACATTTGATTTTATATTCAAAGAGTATTGTATTTCTAAGTCAAGTACACTCACATGTCCTTTCTATAGAAGAAGTGGGACAATAATACGTGTTTGTTGAAATTAGAATGATCCATATAACATGTCGACGTTTGAGTGTCTTGTAGCTTTGAAGATAATAGCTTTCCCACTTGTCATAATTCGTCAAATAAATTTGATTTTTATAATCAAAGAGTGGTATATTTCCAAGTCAAGTAAACTCATATGTGCTTGGCGTGGAGGAAGCGGGACGGTAATATGTCTTTGTCGATGTTTGAGTACAATTCATATGTTAATTAAACTCATATCAATTCATATACTCATTGCATGAACCAACTTCTGAATTTAAGGGGGGCCAAGTATATTTGTGAAATCAATATATATTATTAGTTATAGTTTTTCATAACCTAAAAAATCAAATCATAATAAAAAATATAATATTTAAACTTATACATACACTGTATTTTAATAAAATCATATGATAATTTCAGAAAAAATATTTGGTTTTTTAACACATCGTTTAATATATAACTTTTTTTTAATAAGCTCTATAACTCTTTCTTTTCATTAACATTTTCTATTTTTTATTTAAAATCCAATTCTACTTATTTGATTGAAAAATACATTAGATACATGAATTCAATACCTAGGTTTTTTTTTCTATAATAAATTATGTAAAATTTTGAACAATTAGATATTGATGATTTGGGGGAAAACAATAAATATTGAACGTTTATAAACAAATTAAATCAATATATATATATATATATTATGCAAGTTTAAAAACAATATTTGGCGTACTTAGAATAATCTTATACTATGTTTGTATACACATGGATTTGAATTTGAGCCAAATCCATTGTTTGGATAATTAAAAATGTATGAATTTGGATTTAACCTAAATCCAAATCCAAGTTCTCCCTTAATTTTTTTTGTAATTTAAAATCCTTTCTAAACCTCTATTATTTCAAATCCTAACTCAATCTCTTTTGTAATTTGACCTAAATGCATGAAGGCTTGATCAACTTGTCAGCAGTAATTTGACTGAACTGCTAAAGTTGATAAAAACAAGCTGCCACCATTGACTAGGACGATTGACTTCCATCAGGACCACACCGACGGCCATGATGGGGATCCAAAGCCAGGCTTCCAATGGGATCAGACCAATGGCGAAAGCAAGGGGCGGACGCCTGACTTTCACCTAGACTAGACCGATGGTGATGATAGGGACTGGATGCCTAACTTCTAACTAGATTGAATCAACGGCAATGATGGGGACCAAATGGTCGACATCCACCCGGATCGGATAGACAACAACAACAAGGATCGGCCAGATGACTTCTATTGTGATTGGACTCGATAATGGGGACTGAACAGCCCACTTCTATTACCGACGGCGACTGGACGGCTGACTTCCACCAGGACGACACCTACAACAATGATGGGGACCAGACGGTTGACTTCCATGGGGATCGCACTGACAACAAGGACTGAACGGCCGACATCATTTGGGACCAGATCGACAGCAATGATAGGGACCGGACAGCTAACTCCCTTCAAGATTAGATTGATTGTGACAATAGGGAGCAGATAGTTGACTTCTAATGAGACTGGACCGATGGTGATGATGGGGACCGAACACCTGACTTCCATTGGGATTGAACCGAATGTGACCACAGGGACCAAACAGCTGACTTCCACTAAGACTGGTGGAAGGTGAGCAACCAGTGGTCCGGTCTTGATAGAAGTCAGCCATATGGTTGCCTTCGGTTCGATCCTAATAGAAGTTGGCTATCCAGTAAGGTTGAGGTGGAAGTCGGGTGTATGGTGCTTGTCATCATTGTCAGTCCGATCTCAATGGAAGTTGGACATCCAATCTCCATCGTGGCCGTCAGTCAGGTCCTTGTGGAAGTCAGGCATCTATTCAAGCTTTTATTTAAATATTTGTTACCAGTTTTCAAGATTTTTTGTTTACTTGAGTTAAGCTATTTAGTAGTATTTTCTATCCACCCCTCAACAACTGTTATCGTTTCGACTAATTTTAGAATTTATATAACCCTATAAGTTTACTCAATCAATGGAACTAACAACTCTTCTCACACAAGAATTTTACCGATGTCATAAAACAAACATTTTGAAAAGATAACTATTTTTAGGCAATATAATCTTCATTTGGATTTTCTTTTTTAATTTTTATCATCAATATTTTTAAAATTAATTTTATGATTTGAGAGAAATGTTATATTACATAATAGACGGTGCACAAGAATATAAAGCTTAAAAATAGAAATATATAAATATAAAACATATTAACAACATATTAACTTTACGAAAGTACTTTAATAAAAAAAACTTTGTAAAGAATATAAAAGGATTTCACATTTTAATGATCTAGGAGTGAAATAATGATATAAATTCAAAGAATTTAATAATTTATTAATATTACACACACACACACACAAAATATTTTCACCTCTTTTATATTATATTTATTGTTAATTGGTAAGTCTAATTTTTTATTTATTTATGTAAGTCTTTAATCTTTACGATCAAAGTATTTTACTAGTTTTGATATATATTCGACAGTTTTCATATTATTTATGATTCATTTTTAGAGTGCAATATATTCATTTATATTTAATTGATTAATATTGCATAAACCATCACATAATTTTCAAAAGTACACGCTTAAATTTAATTTTTAACTCTTTTAAAAATACTTTATCGAAGATTCAAAAATACTTTTTTATCTATTAAAAGGTGCATCATAGCAATTTAAACTTGTACACCCTTTTTTTTTTCGGAATAAACTTGTATACCCTTGTTAAACACCATTAATTCCATTCCTAACCAGCATCACTCTCCTTCCCTTGCCTTACACCATACAACACAGCAATGCAGCTTTTTTTTTTATCTAATCATTTATGCACCATAGTAAATAAGTACAATTTCAAAAATTTGTATATTTATGCTAATGAATTGTTTTGTCCTATAATATTTCGTTGATAATGAACAATAGAGCGCAAATTAGCGGTTATATTATAAAAAATTGTTTGGTTTAAGAGCTTTATTATTTTTCCAGACTCCGGTTTCTTTTAAATACAAATTCAAGAGTTATTACATCATAATCACAATAACTTTAAACAAAATGCATTCATAAAATTATGTTTATTACTTATTTTGCTTTTATCATGATTTTATACATGAGAATTCATAATAATGTGCTTTTTTTAATATCATATTGCAGGAAATATTCCTCAAACAATTGGTGATCTAACAAACTTGAAAATAATATATCTAGGTGCTAACAAGTTGTCTGGCCAAATACCAAGGAATATTGGAAACTTGACAAAACTTCAAGAGCTAGACCTTGGTCAAAATAACATTGAAGGTACACTTTTAACTAATCATAATGTGTAACATTTTATCATATTTGTGCTATTTTTTGGGACAGTTCATTTAGGAGCCATATCATATAATATATATGTCCCCGCCACTTGATCACAGAAAAAGGTATATCTTGGACATACAAATATATATATCCCAAAACATTTTTTCTAAATTTTAAAAGCTAGATTTGTTAAAAATTATTTATCATACATGGACACTTGGAGCATTAAACAACTTTTCTTACATCTTTATCAAATACATAGAAAATATTCTTAATAGAATTGCTATGTGACAAATTTAAATTTTATATCTTTAAGCGTTAATAGTTGGGAAGTTGGCTATGCCACAAAAGGTATATTGATCAAAATAATTTACAAGGTAATTTTTCATCAAATTATGATGTTCAAGCTACTATAATTTTTCTCTCGTAAGTTGTTTTCTCGGGGTATTACTAAGAACGAAATTGATTTTTCTCTTCCTATTTTTCCTTTTGTTTATAAATTTGTGTGTTCTGGAACTTACATTTTTATATAAAATGATATTTTCAACTACTATTTATAGATAGCCTTTTGGATGTCATATTTTCCACAAAAAGTTGTTCAACAACATTGAGTATAGTTTTAAAGTTCAATATGAGTGAAATTTATATGACATATCATTTTTTTCTCATAAAATTTATCCTTATATATTATGTATCGTAAGAAAGCCAATATGATGTATTTGGCCTGTGATTTATATTGAGCTGCATGTTTTGCTATTTTGTAATATAATATTTCAATTTTTTTTTCTGTTGAATTTTTTGAAAGGGTTTTTTAGTTTTTGCAAATTTAATTGAGGCACATGTAAAAGATTTTCATTTGCTAGCTAACTCCTTCACTTATAACACTATCTTTGCAGGGGATACATTCAAAAATGTCTGTGGTGTTGTTTTAATATTTTTTTTTTAATATTCTCAATCATCTCATAAAGTTATATTGCATCATTTTAACACGTTTCATGAAACGTTAAAATTACAAAATCTGTTTCTTTGTATCGTGAAAGATTTTGATCTAATACAATTTGTTGAGTATATTATGCTTTATTAATTTTCACTTTTAATATGACTGACTTTCTCGGTTTTAATTAATTTGTTGGCAACATAAAGATGCATTGGAAACTTGATATATAGCTTGGTACTATCGATCATTTTATTCCTTTTCGTTCTTCTTTTGTTTGTCGGAACATAATCACTTGTGTGACAATGTTAATATATATATCTACATCAATATTAAAATATAAAATCTCCATATTACTTGTTTCCCTTGAACTGTAAACAAGGATTAATGAATTGGAAAATAGAAAACTTTAGTCCCTATAAACCATAATTAACATCTCTATTTTATGGGCCAATGAACAGAGGCAAGCATATTCCACAATACACAGTTCCAAGATTTGTTTATATTTGAGGTATAGGAAAGATAAAGAGACTTCGAAATTTGGCTATTGATTTTGTTTTTTCTTAGTAATTCATAATAATTAACCATATATGATATATTATGTAAGAATTCGTTTGTAACATTGCCAGGTATTGGAAACTTGTCTAATTCAAATACAAATAAAAATAATTTAGCACCATCAAAATAAAATTAGAGAATCTGGATAATTCTTTATGCTTCAAAACTCATTTGCAATATGTATCAGAAACTTGACTATGCTTGATGGCTTGGATGTTTCTTCTAATAAATTACAAGGTACTCTTTCAGCAAAAGATATAAGTGCTCTTCATTTTTTTTATTTCATAAAATATTTTATGCATAAGCAGACATATAGTAATGTTCATTCTTTTTTTCTTATAAAAAAATTATTTGTACTTTTTGTTTTTTGAATAATAATATGCGTTTTGTTTTGTTGTTATATTGCAAGATGCATTCTAAAAATAACTTGCAGCTATGTTTTTTTTATTCATAAGCAATATTTATCTACATGCATGTTGAACTGCAATATTGTAAACATATACAAAGAAATATTAAAAAGTAAAATAATTGTGAGGAACCCGTGTGAACCATCACTGTATGTATAATCTTAAATAATTTTTTTAAGTTATGCGAAGGTCAACAAAATATTTATTAAACATTAAAGAATAAAAGAAATTACATAAAATCTAAAAAAGCCATACTTATTTTTTTAGTTAGATTTAAATGTTTTGAGAATGAAGTGTAATTTTTTAATTTAGTGTCTAACTTGTACATCATATATAAGACGTATATAATTTTTAAATTATATAAAACAGATTAACTAAAATAAATTAAATAATAACTTTGCTATTTAACTTGAGACTGCATTTGTATAAATAATAAGATGACTCACTATATTTTTACACAGGGTTAAAAGGGCATTTTTGCCCATAAACTATTTGCTTAGGAACATATCGTATCTTAAATTTACATGTGGTAAATTTTTCCTCTTGTCAGTAAAAAAGTTAACTTTGATTACTAGTAAGCTTAAAAAATTATAGAAAAATACCTTAAAATTATAGAAAATGATCTAAAAATTTCACATTAAGTTTTTTGACCTAAAAATAATAATGATTAAGTTCAATAAATTATATATAAATACGAGGATACAAATTCTTGCTCATGTAAAAACCCAGAATATCATTTGTACTAACCACTTTAATTAGTTGATAGGTGATTAACAAATCACAATTGCTAGTTAAGTATCAGTAAGTAATTAAAATATTAATAATTCAATATATAACAATTTAAATTATTTACAAATCTTCATACACAATTTAAAAGTTAACTTTTTTAGATATACAAATTATCCATATATTTACTACTTAATTAGTGTCTGATCCCATGATTCGAGCAGATTTGATTACAAATAGTTATTAATCTATGCAACCGCATATATCTACTTGAGTTTAGTTCATTTTATTATCTTATGTTAGTCTGAAAATATTTTAAAAAAGCATAAAATTTTAGCATAGTCACATAATGTGTGTGTGTGTGTAAAATGAAACACGATTTTTTTCCTTGTTGAAAATAGGAACTCTAGTTGCAAATTTTACTATACATAGTTGCAAAAGCTTTAGTAATTGTTACGAAATTTGGGGAGTTTTAATTCATTTTATTTTAGGATGCTCATGGTCCACCTAGCAATTTTTGGAACTTTAATTTGTTGATGTTAATTTATTGGAACGTTATTGTTAGTAAAATTTGACTCCAATAATAAAAAATATTTTAAGTGGGGATTCCAAAAAAAAAAAATATGCACACCCACGGGCTACTCAATTTCTAACAAATACAAGGTGTTCTTGAATAATTAAAAACATAAAAACACTCGAACTTTCTTTATAAAATTATTTTTCAGATATTTTATATTTATTTTCCATTATTTTTTAGGCAAAATTATTGAGAAGTCCTACACAAGGATTTCAATTATGAATTGGAAGTTTTTATTCGAAATGCATGGGCCCATACTTTCTCTGGCAATGAAATTGGCATACTGTCTAAGCACTAATTTCTTCTTGTTATGAAATTTTCTTCTTCTATCGATTAGAAAGTGACTTTAATAACTTGATTCTCAAACCAAAATTATTCTTACAAGAAAATATTTCCATAAGCTACTAAATAACCAAAATCAAAGTAAAATTTACACAATTATGCTATGATGTACTGCCTAAATCAAAATAAACATTTTCCTATCATAATATCCAAAATAAGTATATATGTGTTCAAAAAAAAACACTTATTTTGCTCCATTTATAAAATCATATTTTAAATATTTGAATTTGGAAAAAATAATTTAGCTAATATTCAATTTCTAATATATCATTCTAATCTCATTTATAAGGTAGATTAGCATATATAGAGCGAAAATTTTGTTTATTTTAATTATAAGACGTGTGGATTTTTTTTAAGAAACCCTCTTTAAATATTGGTGTGTATTAAAATATTATTAAAAAATTATATTTGATAGAAGTAAAATGAAAAATTTCTTAGATGTTCCTCTGATTATTAAAAAATTAAAAATTTATTAAATCTTTGGAGAAAGCTAATGAATTTTAATTTTTTTCAATGAAACATGTTGAAATTATTTTATAAACACCTGTACTGAGTAGACTCTGTTGAATACATTAGTTAGCAAAAAAAAAAAACAAATTCTCCAATATTGTGTCTTTTTCTTTTTCAAGATACTCCTTAATTTATTTCTCATTCTACAGTTTTTCTGCAAAATGAATAAGAAATTACCACGATATTTTCAAGTAAGAGTAGAATTATTGTGCTCCATTCTCTACTCTCAAAACATTCAAGTTGACTTGAGTTCAATCGTGAGTATAGAAAAATAAGATGAAATTTCTTTTCTAGGGCTACATTACAGAATCAGGAAATGGCTAGGAAATTTCCTCAATTATAGAATCTAGATATTTTTCATTATAAAAAAAATAAAATAGACTTACCTCCCTTCCATTTTATTTTAATTACAAATACTTCACTTTTTATTTTTAAAAACCTCTCATAGAATCAATATTGACAAAACAAAAACCTCCCTTCAACTTTTAGAATTTCTTTTTCATTCACCCAACCATTACTTGACTATTAAATTATATGCATTGGACCAAAATGTCTTTCATAAGATGATTCTTTCACGGCTCCTATCTATGCTCGGTACAGTCTATCACCATTGCATAAATAAAAAAGTAGTTGGGGCTACTTTATGTGAACTTCTGCCATTTCACGTGATAATTTTTATATTTCTTTTTCTTTTTATATATGAGAAGAAATGTCTATATATCTCCCTGGAGTTGTACATGTACCAAGTTGAACTTATCAGATGTGAATATTTATTTTTATGTAAGAAAGAAAAACCTGTTCTTTTCAGGGAAGTCTTCACTTGTTCGGTGTTTAAACTATTAACTTTAGCTATTGTTTCTAAATGTAATGTGTAAAGTTGAGGCATCTAATTGTATTAAATACTATTCCTGGGACTGTAAGATGTGAGGTGAAAATCATGCCTAACATACGTGGAGCAACCTCATCCATTGGTTTTGGCAATTTTGAATGATCACAACTTGATTTAAAAAAGGGACAAAGGTGTATTTTGATAATCTAACTTTATCTAAGATTTCAATTTGGTATTTTAATTTATAAAGTATATTTTCGATACCCCAACTCTAATATCATTAGTCTCAAATGATGATTTTTTGATTTATTATTTTAAAAAGTTAAACTTAATATATCAACATTTAAGAATGTTTTGTTAATATTTAAAAATTTAATATTGATAAAAAAAACCTTCCGTATAATGAACTCACTCCATATGTGGGAAGGATGGTTTAAGGTACATGAAATGATTTTTTATACAGAAATACATTAAAACATTTTTATAAAATTGTATTACCACATATTATAAATCTCATACTCACAATTTATTAGATGAATAAAACTTAACCTCCATAAAGATTCAATCTTATAAAACTCTAAGTAGATTATTACTGCAATTGTCCCGGTACATTTTTAAGTCTACACCATCACATATATTAAAAATGGAAGCAGGATATTAAAGGCTTTATCAAGGGAATTAAGAATACCACTTAATGGGGAAAAAACTGAATGGTTGTTGTGAGACTATTCCAATCCTTACAAAGAATTCGAGTAACAAATTTGTGCGTGCGTGTTTATTTGGTTTGTACCAATGAGTGGCCTACAACACCATAACTTGCAAATCTTCATTTTAAGATGACTATTATTTAAAGTTGTTATTATCAACCTGAAACTAATTAGTATTCTTGTCGTGAGGTTGACAATATTGGCCTATTTATCAACTTGTTAAAGAAGTTACAAAGACCACATGTTATTGTCCCGCACTTCCCGTATACCAAGGACTTATGAGTTGACTTGATTTAAAAATACAACACTCATTAATTATAAAAATCAAATTTATTATAAGAATTGAAGGTAAAAAGCATGTACTATAAGAATTGTTAGAGAATAATGAGCGGCATCGTCATATCTAAAAAAAAAAAAAATATCTTCATCATTATGTTTTCCCACAATATAGGTATATGAGTTGTCATGACTAGGAAAATTATGTTGAAAACATGATTTGTTACCACTCGTAACTTCTTTTGGTCTTTGGCCATATTAATTGGTTGTGTAAGAAAACAAGGGGAAAAAAAAAAACCCAATCCATAGAACCTCAATATTATCAATGAAATGATTAAAATAAATATGCAGAAATTATTCTTATTCCATTCACATATATTTCATTGTGCCATTTTCTTTACACTATATGAATTGATATAAATCATACTAACAAAAAGATAACCAACATTTATAATATATAACTTTTTAGTAATTAATGTGATTTAATAATTACTTGGTAGTTGGGTGGATGCATGTTTTCAATCAAATTTTTGTAATTAAAACAAAATGGATAAGAGGTTAGTCATCAGTGTATTTTAAAGATGAATTTAAATATAATAACAAATAGGACTTATAATATAGTGGACTCTACTTATAATTGTTCATCCATATGTTGTTAGAAGTTTTTCATTGAATTGCATTGCTGTTACCATGTTTCACAAATGATTTAGTTAGTTATTTTTAATAGGAATGTATGAACTATATATTCATCGATCAGATTCTGGCAGGGGATTCATTTTCCTTTTCTTGGCTAGGGAAAAATAATCCCTTTTTGCAATTTTGAAATGATGATAACGACTTAAAAAATAACATGAATGAGAATCATTTTAAAATCAATTTCGAGTATTTTAATAAACATTTATTTTGCACAAATTACAAAATTGGATGTTAAAAATAAATTCGTTACAAATTAATGAGCATGCTATTCAAAATTCCTGAAAAATCCATAATATTGCCACTTGAAAAGTTATGGATTTATAAGTAGTTTCCTCTTTGTTTGCTACACCAATGAAACTCTGAAATGACATATGTGCATCCAATTCATATAATTTCAACATTTCAATAATATTAATTGACTTTAGAGCATTAAAACTACATAAGCATTACATTAGGAGCAAACAAATTTATGGAAGAGCAATTATTTATTTATTTATTTTTCATTAATTTGTATGTGAAATTAATAAAATTATTTTCTTCTCCTTTCTCAGTGTCAATTCCAACCCGTGACAAGTGGGAGAGCTGTTGTCTTGAAAGAACTACAACACTCAAAGGTGGAAATGTTATGGACAGTTCTAATCTCAACAAACATATCATCCCACTTCCTCTATGCCAAGGACATGAGTTTACTTGACTTGGAAATACAACACTCGTTGATTATAAAATCAAATTTATTCTAAGAATTGTATAGAGAGACTAATGTGTGTCATAGTCAAATTTCTATCAAAATAAAAATCTACATCATTGTATAATGTTTTTCCACAATACAGATATATGAATTGTCTTCACTTGGAAAATTATTTACAAAATTAAATGAATTGTTACCATTCATGACTTCATTTTCTCTTTGGCCATATTAGTGAGTTGTGTACATAGAAAGACAAGAAAACACCCCAATTTATAGAATATCCATGTTATCAATGAAATGACTAAAATAAACAATCAAAAATTATTTTTATTCCATTGACCTATCATTGTGCCATTTTCTTCACACTAAGGGCAGACCTCATTATATGGATTAGGCCTCCATGACTCGTTCCAATTAATTTCCTCTTTGGTTGATAGCACCCACCATCCCATGGTGACCCATTATATTCCTTATGTATTATACATATTATATTAATTAATGCACACACACACTATAGTTCTTCTGGACATTATAAAAACATATGATTTACTAGTTTATTAAAATAATTTTTGTACATTACCAATAACTTTACATCAATAAAAAATAATGATGCTAAATATTTTTACATACATAAAAGCCATCTCTATTTTTATTTTAAGTAAATTATTCCAAAAATATTAATTATTATAAAAATTTGTCATTTGCATTAATATAGAATTATTTCATTATTTAATTTGCATATACATAAAATATTTTTTATTTTAAGTAAATTATTATAAAAATTTATCATTTGCATTAATATAGAATTGCTTTGTTATTTAATTTGTATATACATAAAAGCATTTTGTTTTCTTTTATTTTAAATAAATTATTCTATTATAAAAATTTATAATTTGCAATAATACAGAATTGTTTTGTTATTTAATTTGCAGAAAATATTAATCAAGATTATTCTAATTTCACTAAATATTGTTTTTAAGTTTTCATAATATGTATATTTATTTAATTTATTTATAAATGTTCAGTATTTGAATTATTGTCTTTGAATTTTCATCATATATATTGATTTAATGCGTTTATAAAATTTCAATATTTATCATATTCCCCCAAATCATCAATATCTAATGGTTCTCAATTTTACATAATTCATTATAGAAGAAACCTAGGTATTAAGTTTATGTGTTTAATAGATTTTGTCAATCAAATGAGTGTAATTGGTTTTAAATTAAAAATAGAAAATATTAATGATAAGAGAGAGATAGAAAACTTTAATTAACACTATATATTGATTTCAAAAATATAATTGGCCCCCTTAAGTTCAAAATTTTGTCATACCCCTGCTTTATATAGTGAGTATATGAATTAATATGAATTACACTAATAAAAAGATAATCACATATGATTTTTCTTGACATGTGAGTTACAATCAAACAATGACAAAGACATATATTGTTGTCCCAGTTCCTCCACGCTAAAGACTCATGAGTTTCCTTGACTTGAAAATACACCATTGATTGATTATAAAATGAAATGTATTATAAGAATCATTAGAGAGTAATTTGTGGCATGGTCAAATCCTAATAAAAAAAATCCACATCATTGTGTATAGTTTTTCCACGATATAGATATATGAGTTGTCTTGACTCTTGACTAGAAAAATTATGCATAAAATAGATTCTCACCATTTCATGATTTCTTTTTCTCATTGGCCATATTAATAAGTCCTGTAAAAAGACAAGAAATCACTCCAATTAATAGAACCTCCACATTATCAATGAAATGTTTAAAATTAATATCAATAAATTATTTTTATTCCATTGACATATCATTGTGACATTTTCTTTATGCATGAGTATATGAATTGATATGAGTTACACTATAGGAAGATAACCACCATTTATAATTTTTCAAAAGTGTAATTTTTGAGAATAAAAAGTTTAGGTAAATTGGGTCCCGATGGCTCACCAGGACCATAATATATCTCCGGTCTCAAATAGTGCTTATAGAGGTATTTAAGAAATATAATTTAACAATCACTTAGCAATTGAGTGGATGCATTTTTTTTCCAGTTAAATCTTTCTAATTAAAACAAAATAGATTGGAGGTCGGTCATGATTATATTTAAAAGAGTTAAATATAATAACAAATAGGACTTATAATATAATGTGGATCTCAACTTTGATTGAATTTAAAAGTAAGTATAACGGTGCTTACATATTGATATCAATGCCAAGTCCTAGGAATTGAAATAATAATAATAAAGAAGTTACAATATAAGAGAGTTGTTAACTTGGTGTAGAACTCTAAATCCATATCTCGTTAAATAACGTTCTCACACGGTATTTGATTGTTGATAATATTGTTAACCAATAATTCTAGCATTTCAACAAGCATTTTTTGCCTCCCTTAGTTAATGTGTTTTATTTCAGAATAATAATGATAATGAATTTCATTTCTGTGTCTTTACATTTTTTTTCTAAGTTTTGTATTATTTTAAATGATTTATGAATTACCAGAAAATTTTTGGGAAAATGAGAGAAAATTCCCATTAGAATATGCAAATGACAATGAGATCCTACAAAATGCTATAATTCTTCTCAAGTTCATCAGGACCTCTTTTACATTAATGATTTTTGGTAAAATGACTAAAGTACCCTAGTTTTAAAAAAGTAAATATGAGTAACTATTTTAGTTTAAACAATAACTATTTTTCTTCTAGCAACAACTAGAATGAAACAGGCAACTACAACATCCCTTGTACAATTTTTTGATTCACTAAAGTCTAAATTATCACTAGTGCAAAAAGAGTTTTTCACCACAGTTAAAAAGCATCTTTTGTGACAGAAAATAGTGTGGTAGAAACAAGTGTGGTAGTAAATGCTATTTTGCGCCACAGTTCATGAAACTGTGGCAAAAAATGTCATTTACTACCACAGGTCCAAGATAGACCTGTGGCTGTAAATGGTGAAAAAGAAGCATTTACGGCCATAGGTCCATTGCAAACCTGTGGCTATAAATGGTTGGCATCACTATTTATAGCCACAGTTATTGTGGTCGTAAATGGCATTTTTTGCCATTGTTTTTTTTAATAAAAAGAACCATTTGTAACTATATACATCCCTTACTAATTACAAAACATGCATAAATACATAACATTAGCTCTAGAGACCAGTACGAACATATCAACTAAATATATGCATTTCCAATACAAATATGTATAAACTATTTGCTCTAGTCTTGTTAATTCTAGGAAGAAATTAGACCAAATGTTACATATATATCTCATCTCTTACTTAAAATATAGCTTTAAACTTTTGAAATGTTGCAAATTCAATAAAATTCAAGTATAACACAAGCTTCAAAATATAAAGCATTAAAAATATATTATTACCTTATCAAATGAGTTGATAATGTCATGTTTGAAATTTTTATATTCTTATTAATGGAAAATTTAGAAATACTATTTAATTAATGATATTAGTCAAATATGAGAAATGATTTTTAGAAGATATTGAGAGTGATTATTTGATGGAAAGAAATATTTAAAAGAATTATATTAATATTATTGATTAGGAAATACCCAAAAGAATTAATTATAAGATCTAAATATTAGAGCCTTTTAAGACCTTCATTCTTCTTATCAGTGCCAATACTCCATAATAATTAATTGCCAAAGCCCATTATGAGCCCATGTGACGGAATTTATTTTATTTTTCTCTAGTAGATTAGTGTGAGGCTTATGTCTTGAATCAAAAGAATTATTCATGGGCCACGTGGAAGCATTAGCTCTAAACATGTAACAGATGAAAGTTAAAAAGCAAACTTTCATTCTTTTCCTTCTTCATTTTTGGATACAACAACGTGAGTGGGAGAGAGAAAGTGAGTTTAGCTTCCGTGGAGTTTCAAAGAGTTTAGAGAGAATGACTATAACTCAGCTAAATACCATCATTTTTAGCTCAAAATCCACATGCAAAACTAGAATCTAGACCTACTCAACTCAAGCTTTCATTTAAACCTAGTAGTTCATGGAGATTTTCAAAATTTAGAAGGAGCTTAGGGAGATAAAGTCTATAAACTCAAAGCTATGGAATGCTTGGAGTAAGGTAAGCATAAATTTATGAATTTTTAGATGTATTGATGAGTTTCATAAATTAAAATATGGGATTGAAAAGTACTTGTCAAATGTTTAGTTTAGCTTTTTTTTTTTAACAGCTTACTTATGGGTATTATGAGATAAGAAAAATGATTGGAAGGTATTATGTATATATATCCACTTAAGATAGGATTAAGAAAATTAAAAATAAGTTTTGCCCTGTTATTTCAATTATTTTTGTTGAACAAGAGAATAACGATTTATTGAAGATTTGAGAAAAGAAAGAAAATATTTTTTTCTATGGGTGGAGAGTTCCGTCTATGGCTAATATAGAAAGTTAAAGTGTGATTTATTTCTTGATTTTGGGTCCATATTTTCCCTGACTAGAAATCATGATGACTTGTTTCACACTATTATAGGGTAGTAGTAATATAATAATAGGAAATAGGGGTTTTATTGGAAGCATCATTACACGTACATCTTAGTGGCAATTTCTCTTAATAACAATAATAAGAGTAATATAAGATGTTATAATTGAATTATGATTTTATTTATTTTGTACATATGAAATTATGAATTCATATTAGATTGTGGAAAATGATATAGTGGGGCTAGATAATTCTTCTAGGCTTTGATATTTGTGAGAAGCCCAAAGAAGTTTATTTTCAAGAAAAGTTGGGACAAGGAAGTATTTTGATCAAAGGTAGTATTTATCTAATTCTTATGATAGCAATATTGGTTGATTTAATGTTATAGAAATTTTTATCACCGTGAAGTATAGAAAATTTATGAGTTAATGAGATGTGTTATTGCTAGTATGATACTTTGGCCATTGTATGTCTATACTTGCTAAATTTTATAATTCATGGTTTATGCTTGTTTATATGAGTGGACCACTATTGCTTGACACTTGGAATAGATGAGTACTACTGAGATTTTTATAAATCTCACCCCTCTTTTTATCTTACAAATAATAGGTGCAGGTTCATTCAAAAACCATGGCAAGGAGAGAGAGAGCAATGAAGAATTTATCTTCTTCACCTTGATTTTTAATTAAATTTTGGTATAGTTTGGAGTTGTATATATATATATATATACCTAGTTCCAATTGTAACTATGAGAATAGATTACAAATATGTCCATAGTTCAATTATAATCATGGATAGATTATATTTTGCTATGTAAATATTTTTTTTATGTATGGTAAAAGCTACTAGAATAAAATATTTATCCAAGGAACAAAATTTGTAAGGGTATTGTAGTAGCTATAGGGTGAATATTATCTTGAAATTTTTAGTCACTTAGAAGACATTTCAAGCTTCAAATGAAGTCCTAGATCACTAAATTTGGACTTGTATATAATGAGATACGATTTTTACAAAACAAGGTCAAGAAACTGGAAAATTTTTTGGAAATAACTATAGCAGTGAGAAATGAAAATTTCTCATTAAATATATATGGACGTTTGAAGTTAGGAATTACTTGTCCCTTGTAGAGGACTTCTTAAGCTTAACTTAGAGACTTAAATCACCACAATATGATTTTTTATAGAATTAGTTATGAATTTTGTAAGTTGATGATGAATTCTGGAAAAAAAATGCATATGTCCTCAAAAATCAGATTGGCATTTTTCTCCTCTTGATGATCATCAAGGTTTAAGTAATGATCCTTATAAGTACTTGTATTTAAAGGAGTAAAAATATATGAGATGTTATAGATAATAACTTGAGTGATGATTTCATACATGAAAAACATCTCATACTAACTACACTCTACACTTCTTGGTTGTTGAGCACACTATTAAGAAAGTAAATTAATTCAATACATAAAATCAATAGTATAATTGTTATTCTAATTAGGGAATAAATTTGAAATACTTACTTAAATATGCACCCACTTGATTTCATTTTCTTCTTGTTAACTTTATTTGCTAACCTCCAATAACAAAATAAAGATCTATTTATCAATTATACACAATTAGAAAATATTAAAGATATGTTAATAATACCTCTACTTGAATTTATAGATACAAACCCCTCTCTCTGTATTAGTCACTAAATTTGTAGAAGAATATCATTTTTTTCAAAGATAAAGAAGTGAATGAATACATACATTGATTTGAGTATTTTCCCTCCCAGCGTTTTTGGAAGGAAGAATATGACATGCTTGTGATGATTTGAATTGGACGATAGCATTGAGGAACTATTGATTCTTCAAGGCAAAGAGCCCCTTGCATTTTTTCTCCTCTTGTTTTAAAGTAAAAGTAGCCTGCAATTAAAGTTATTTTTTTTTTAAAAAAAAGACAACTTAGATACGTACTTAATAAGTGAATATAGTATTCTATAATTAGGAACTAGTCATTGTATCTTGGGGTATATATTTGTTCTCAGTTTCTATCCTTTTATTTTTCAGTCTTAGGTTAGGTGCTGAAGCACAAGACTAAGAGAGGACACATTTTTCATGCTAGACTTGTCATCCCCCCTCTCTGTTTCTCTCTCCTTAAGCTTAGGGAAATTATTTCACTATAAAAATCAAGTAAAAGACCTTGAACATTTATAGTCTGTTTGAGTAATTCTAAAGTATATTCAAACTTAGCCAGTACCCACAAAAATAAGTGAACAGACATTTTGGTCCTCGAGTAAATCTGGTTTCATTTTAGTACTTCAAAGAGTATTTTATCTTCAATATTATCCTGATGTTAAACCCAATCAATAGAGATGGGCACCTTTACCTAAAGTGAAGCCAATGCAAATGTCAAGTGTTCAGCTGCCATTTAAACATGCTATGGCAGAGCACCAATGTGAAGACAAAATAGTCTAGAGAACTAAAAAGAGATAGTAAAACTTTGAGGAACTAAAATAGTCTAACTAGAGGACCCAAATATATGCCTTTTGAATAGATGACAAAAACACAAACATAAAGAGATATATGATTTACTTAATACTTACAAGTATTGGAGCGTGATCACTCCATTGAGGTTTGGAATGGTACCCCGCAAAGTATTGTTGGACAATATCTTGACAAACATAAATAAAACCAAAAACCTTGATGAACAATTATGAAACTTCAGCTGCAGATGCTGATAATGCACATGAAATAAGCACAATTTGATTTGACAAGATATTTATGTCTTCTTATAGGTTGGTAACAATGTGGAGGTTTGTCAGGTTTTGAGATACAAGGCCAATAAAAAATTATTTTCTAAGCACCTGTAACGGTAAAATGAATCAAGAATATTTTTGTTAATAAATTAGTTTGAGCAAGTGATAACGGGGACACTTACACCACCATCAAAATTTGAGCATATCCAAGTGTTTTAGGAATGTTGCTAGTAAATTTATTGTTATTCAAGATCTTGCCAAAAAAATGCTGGAAAATGATGGAAAAAAAGTAAAAAATGCTGAAACAATGCGGGAAAAGATGTAAAAAAATTTCAAAAAAAGCACCAACTGAGAGGCAGCAGAGATCTGGAGGGAAACGGTGAAGGCGGAGGCAAACTAAGGGTGGCAAAGAGCTAGAGGCACGCGAGCTAGGAGGTAGCTCGAGTTGAGGGACAGAACTAAGAGAGCCAGTGGCAGTACAAGCTGAGAGATGAAGCTGTGAGAACTAAAGGGTGAAGTTGAGAGAGTTGGAAGGGCGCGAGCTGAGGGGAGGAGTTAAGAGAGATGTGGGGCAAAGATGAGGAAGCTGCCAAAACTAAAGAGCTAAGGGTAAGAGCTGTGGGAGAGTTACAGAACAATACAAGGAGCTAGAGGTAGTTGTGATATTGACAGCGAGAGCTGAACAGTTGAGAAAACCCTCATCCAGACTTTTCACAATAGGTCTCCATTAAACCTGTCACCATAGATGATTTATGGCGACAGGTTTAATGGTGACCTGTCGCCAAAGGTCACTCTTAAAAAAAATTTAAAAAATGAGTTGTAAGATAGATGGCAACAGGTCTCATTAGTCTCAATGAGCCTTTTGCCATAAGTCTCTTTTTTTTTAAATAATTTATTATAGTAAATATTAATTAATAATTATTATAATAAATAATGAATTAATTTCAATTATTAAATTCACCTAATCAGTTCATAATTTAATTTACTATTCAATTTTTAATTAAATTTCATTTAATTAATTTTAGATTTTAATTTATAATTTTAATTAATTAAATTAATTTACTTTATTAATAACTTAATTTTTCTATCATTTTAAATTTGATTATATTTAATGTCTCTAAATTCAAACACCTTAAGTTTAATAAAATTACTTAATTAAATAAAATTATATATTATTAAATAAATTTTATTAATTTATTAATTAAGTGTCTTAGAAACATATAAATTAATTAATTAATTTTTATTATTAAATAAATTAATTAATTAACCTAGAATACACTTTAAAGAAGACCTATGGCGACAGGTCCCCATAAAACCTGTCGCCAAAAATGCATTTAAAAAAATTAAAAAGAAATTAAAGACATGTGAGTTGTGGGAAAAAACATATGGTTTAATGTGAGTTGTCGCCATATGTCATTAAAAAAAACATTAGTACAGTAATGATAAATTAATAATTATTGTAATTAATATTAATTATTTTTAATTGTTAGTTAATAATTTTAATATATTCAATTCTCCTAATTAGTTCATAACTTAATTTTACTAATTAATTTAAATTTTTAACAAAATTTCATTTAATTACTTTCAGATTTTAATTAACTAAGTTAATTTAATTTATTTTTAATTTAATTATTCTAAATAATTTAATTTAACTGATATTTAATGTCTCTAAATTCAAAGAACTTAAGTTTAGTTAAATTATTTAATTAATTAAAATTATGTAATTAAACTAATTTTATTAGTTTTACTAATTAAGTGTGTTAGACACATTTAATAGATATTAAATTAAGTAATTAATTAATTTTCATTATTAAATTAAGTAATTAATTAATTTTGATTGTTAAATTAAGTAATTAATTAAAATTTTAATTACAGTCATAGAATTTAATTTAATGACTTATGGTGACAGTTATTACTTATGACTGTGGCTAAAAATCTATACTTTTCTATTTATTTACAAGTTTGCTACTATAGCATTTATTACTACAGTTATTTTGAATCCTGTGACAAAAAATATGTCATTAAAAATCCTATTTTGCATCAGTGAAGTGTTGTAAATATTTGTGACTACTCTAGTTTAAGCAATAATTACTTTTTTATGACAATAACTAGAATGGAATAAGCAATTAAAACTTATTCTATGGAAATTACAATTTCATCTATCATTGTGTCATTTTGTGCTATGTGATGAGTATATTAATCATATTATTATGAGAGCGCGTGCGTTAGATTTTTATCTATCTTTTTTACAAGGGTAAAATGGTAAAGCAAAAATAAAATTCCTCTTCGGCGAATCATAGATCTAATGATAGATATCAATGGAATTTCCAATGAACCACCAATGTAACTTGTTAAAGCTATCCCCAAAATTAATAAAAGCACTCTCAAATTATCTAATCATGATGTTTTATCTTAAATTTCCTAAATTATTACAAAATATGTGGTTATGCTGCATGAGAGGCAAAAGATAAAAAAAAAAGGCAAAATAAATTTAGGCTTTTGTACATTCCAATTCAATATATATATATATATATACCCACATAGAAATCTAAATAAATTATATTGACAAATCAAGGAGAAATATTCTAAATCAAATTTTAATATAACTATGAGATATATTAATATCTTATTTATTTATTTTAATAAATTATATTCTTTTGGATATAGGATAGATATAAGTATCTATATAACTCTAAGAGATAATTTCTAGGAATAGCTTTTTTTATTGCTTCTTTCTATTCTTTTTTAATTTCATTTACTTATTTCTTTCTCTCTCATTATTTGATGGGTTATCTCATAGTTATTGTTTGTCCCTCAAGTTTTTTTTTATCATTTTGGTCCTTTATGTTAGCCTCACTTATTGATTTGGTCTTTATTGTTTAAACATAATATGGTTAAAATTTACTAATATGGGTAAGAGAATATTGATGATAATAATGTAGATTAACAAAAAAAAATGTAATTATTTGGACAGCACAAAACAGACTTGAAAATTTTTAAAAACAAAAGAACAAAATGTAACATAAGGATTATATTGATAAAAATTAAACTGATTTGAGGGCTAATTTGTTCTCACTACATATACATTTTAAATCATTAATATACATTACGTGTTAGATTAATTTGGTAGTTAATTTGTGTTTTAAAAGTACAAGGACAAACATAATGATTTAAGAAAACTTAACGGATCAAATCGATCAAAATTAAACTTATTGGATCAAATTGATAATTGAAGCAAACTTAAGGGACTAAAAGTTAAATTATCACTTAAATTTTTATTCATATATGTTTGAAAAAATTTTTTAGTCAATTTATGTACTTAGAAATTTTAAAAAATTATTTATGAATAATTTTATATAAATGACTCTTGAACTTATATACTACATAAATTAGTTTATTCATATTTAATATTATTTTTCCAACTCATATATTATAATTATTGTTTAAAAACTTAAATGACTCTTAAACAATATCTTATATTAAAGGGGAATATTTTAGTCCAAAATATATAATTTAATGGTTAATTAATAGTTGAATGGATGTAAGTGGAATTTTTTAAAATTTAGGGGAGGTATGTATTAATGTAAATTTTGAATTCAAGGAAGATTTATATAGGTGCTAAAAATATAAAAGAGGTAAGGTAAAATAGAGGGGAGGTTTGTGTATTTTACTCTTTTATAATTAACCATTTGATTAGTTTACGGGGGAAAAAAAACATCATTCGGTGTTTTAAGAAATCAAATAAAAAGAAAAGAAAAGAAAAGGTGGATGTTCAAAGACTAATGGTTTAAGCATAGAAAGAATGGGATCATTGGAGGGATAAAGGAAGCTTCAAATGAACTTGTCTTATTATTTCATGTCGTCTTATAAATACACAGTCAAAATTGATAGCCTTTTAGTCAAGTCTTGATTAAGGAACATATATGCCAAGGATAAAAGGATCCGAAGAGATTAATTATGTAGCTAACAGAATTGATGATCTCTTTGTGTGTGTGTGTGTGTGTGTGTGTGTAAATATTTTGAATCACATGGATGAAAGGTATGTCCCTACATTAATGAAAAGTTCAATAAATAGAGTGAAGCTACCAGAGTGAAGAAAAATGCTTCAAGTGTTAAACATGTGAATGCTAATCATTCTCCTCCTACAAATGTAAAATAATATTTAATAATGATGGCAACTACAGTCTTGTTTTGAAAAATACAGTCTTAAACCGTTAGCGTTTTAACGTGAGACGTATTTGTCTCAGAGCTTCTTTTATAATATATTCTTATAAATGACCTCTTGTTATAAAAGGCAACCCAGCCAGATAGATGCAGATAAAGGTGGCATCTATGATTTAAAAGCAAAGTTCAGGCAATTATTGAAACACCTAATTTTACATTAACTTTTCTCATCAACCATTGTAAAACAACGTAGAGTCAAACTGTACTGCTTTCCTCACTTTTTTTTTTTAGGACTGTAAATTTGTGATCTTCCTTTCTTCATATATTTGCTAGCTACCCAGTGATTTTCCCACTGAAATTGTAGGGAGAAAAATTAGGAATACCTGATCAGGCTGTTTACTAATAAAATTTGAACTATTTACTTATAAATCAATTAAGATTTAAAATTTACATAATTGAATTTAAATATAGTGATGTGAAAAAGTATTTTATTTAATGTGCATGGTTATGCACGCAGTCCCTCTATTTTTTTTTCTTTCCAAAGGCATACATTTGGTTTTTATTTTATGACTTACTCCCTCTGATTTTATATATAAGTCACTTTTAATTCCTTTATTAAAATAAAGAAAGGTAATTAAATTATTGATGTTGCAGAAAAAATTCCCAATTTAATTTACATTTAATCAATTTATCACATTTAAAGACACTTTATCTTTCATATGTAATATTTTACTCTATTCATAAAAAATTGAGAAATGGTAAAATTGGAAAAAAAATTAATTATCCATCTTTTTATTAAAAATGACTTATAAAAAGAATTGTATCATTTTCCCCCTTTATCCAAATAGAGCATTAAGTCTTTTATGACAATAAAAGATGCCAAAGGGATTCATCACATTGTTATCATATTGAATGATCCTTTTAATATGTAGAACTCTTATGAACCAAAAGATTTTCTTTTCTTGCCATTGATGGACATCTAACCTAATGATACTCAATTATATGAACATAAAAATAAGAGATTTATATATACAAGCTTTAATTTAATATCATAGATAACCGGTCACTTACTGTAACCTTGAGTTACAAAGATTCATAAATGAGGTATGCCCTTAGCAAATAAATTTATCCACGCCCTTTTCTATTGAAAATGTTGTTTGTAGAATCTTCCTCCTGTATCTCTTTGAATTAAAAAAATTAAGAAGAATAAACACCCCATTCCATTCTTTCAAATTAAATTATGTTGTATTAGTTCACCATTTGTCTAATATGTAACAAAGTACTCAGATTTCTCATGGAAATCTTTGGGATTATAGCTCATATTTCTTGCGCAACACACAGATCATATTTCAAGTTACTAAATCCTTGGCTTTTCGTTTTCCTCGTTTCCTTGATATGAAAATAATATCACAAGTTACGATATTGTATTCCCATAAGCCATTGTGTAAAAATACTTAAAATTAGGATTATAAAATATCAAACCAACATCATATTGACATTTTATTTGATGGACACCAGCAAATTTCATTTCATAACAGAAAGTATCATCATCTCTAGATGAGTCCCTAGTTGTTGGGAGGTAATTCATGGACAAGATAATCCACATGTCAAGTTAAAAATGACAAACACAAATAAAAATATGGTACTCAAATTTTATTTAATTTTCCTACAAATTTTTATGCCCACAGATTTACCCTTTAATTTTTAGCAACCTTGGCAAGAGAAGCTAAAAAAAATTCATCCAAATGCATGCTATATTTTGATGAACATACGCTTTCTATTACAACATCGCAAAGTTTAAGAAATGTAAGCACTCCTTCATTGTTCACAAAGGATCATCAACCATGTCATATGATAATTATGGCAACAACTTTTTCTTCCATGTTTCGTGAAAAAAGTTATGCATTCATCATACAAGTAATGTGCCAAGCAAGTTTCTAAAGGGAAATATATAACATGAATTGAAAATAAAGTAATGCTTATTTAATGATGCCAAATATGTTGCCTTTGAATAATCATGTTCTTGATCTTGTTTGATGACACTACAACATTTGTCATGTTGCTTCGCATTTCAGGAAAATCAGTGCAACAATTTAATGCCAATTTAAAAATACAGGATGTAGAAGTCAATATGACACCAATATATTGTTCATCTCCCTGCAATAAATTGGAATCCATGATATTAATTATTTCATGTGACATTGAGTTACTTACCCAACTCTTCAAGTTCAATCCTGAATCAAATATGTCTTCTGTTGGTCCTCTTCTTGTGAACACTTCTATTAATAATAATTTCATAGCTATATACATCCACTTTCGTGGAAACAACTCCAGCATATGCATATTCTGTAATAGAATTGGATTCAAGCAACCAAAAAATCAATTTCTCACTCGTAATCAAAATTTATGAACTAGAATAAATTTAAAACACACATTTTTGTCAATTAAGAAAAATGGTTGAAAAACTAATAATTTATATTGTTGTTTCTTGTGGTAATTATTACAATTTTTTTTTTCTATAGATCATTGCAACAAGGCAATCCTTGAAAGACTTGTATTTAGATCCAACAGAAAATTATAGAAAACTTCCACGAATGCAATAGGATTTTTTTATATAGATATATATGTGCATGCTAGAGTAAAATACATGTCGTATTGATTTTCATCCCCTCTCTCTCTCTCATATCAAATACATACACATAAAAATAATTAAGGAAGCCAAGCTCAATGAACGCAAAATGCATAAAATAAGAAATCTCTTTGGTTATCTATTTTATATGGGAACCTGCCTCAAATAAGAAATTAGGATACACACACACACACACACACACACACACAAATCTACGTGAGAGTACTTTTCTCTATAGAAAAATTTGGAACAAATGGTTTCAAATAATTTATTTGATAGGTGACTTTAATGTCATCTGAATCAACAATTAAACTTCTTGTATATGGAGAGACTAAATCAAGAAGATCTAATGCTTTGGGGAACAAATGTAGCATTGCTCATAGAAAGTAAGGAATATCTTTTATATTAATCTTCTGTGTTATTTCTAATTTAGATAATAAGTGATAGAGCATGAAAGATTTCATATGTATCATTTCATAGAGTAGTAATATCAGCCACCGTGAGGTTTGCAGGCTGACCCCATAGCAAGTTGCAGGTTTTTCAAGTTAGGCTAGCATAACCTGCATCCTTGGTGGGTTGTATTTCTTCCTGAGTTGGTGGGTCAACCCACGACCCACCAATAAAATATATTTTTAATAATGTTTTCCAATTTTAACTATTACAAATTTACCTTTTTTCTTTTTTTTTGCCGTTAAAAAAATCATATCTTCCCCCAAAAACAAATTATCCAAATAACAATAAAACTATTTCTAAGTCAATAAAAAACACAATACAAATTTAAATTATATGTGAATCTGTCTAAGAGCCAAGATAGAGGCATATATAAAACTAAAACTGACGGTGCTTTCCATTCCGGTGGTTTTTCTTTCTTTATTTTATTTTCTTTTTTTTTTTAAATCATTAGTGCCCGCAGACACTACGCGCACATAAGGAGGTCTGAAATATTTGGCCCCCCCCCAAAAAAAAAAAAAACCAAAGTCTGAAATAAATGGACACTATTTTGTATTAAAAAAAAGGATGTCCATGCATTGGACACATAGTTACCACAGTAATTTTAACAGTGATTTAGGTATGTCACATTCATTTTCAATTGCTTTCTCTCTCCCTTTATTTTTGGCCTTTGTTTATTCACCTTCATATTTTTTGGATTAATTTTCCAATACTTCTTGCTTTAATTTTTTTTTCAATTTAATCATGCCATATTTGCAAATTATTTCATAATTATATTAAAATTTCAACAATAAAAAATCACAAACCTTTTTAACAACAATCATACCCAACATGTATTATATGGGATTAAATTCTATTTTAGTAAATAATTCATTAACAATTTAAGGAGTGGAATTTTCTGTCTATTTTTTTTTTTAAGTTGGTTGGCAGACCCATATTACCAGCATTTAATAAGGTGACTCCAATGTAATCTAAAAGAAACTAAGAAAGGAAAGCATTCTCAAAATACAAATGCAAAAAGGACATGGTGAATCTAAGTTTAGAATAATTACCAGGTGCAATATATCCAATTATAGGTATCGTCTCTGTATGTATTTTAGATTGCCCTTCATCTAAAAGTTTGGAAATCCCAAAGTCACTCACATGAGCAACCATATCACCATCCAACAAATTGTTACTTGGCTTCATATCACAATGAACTACTAGTGCTGACAAGCCATGATGGAGATATTCTAAAGTAAATGCTATATTTATCATTATATTCAGCCCTTGTAGAAAATTCCAACAATAGTTATGAGAATACAATCATTTTTCAAGACTCCCTTTAGGCATGAACTCCATTATCAGGCACTTGAAATCAACATTGGAACAACTACTTATGATCTTCACCAAATTATAATGGCGCACATTGCGCATTGTGTTGCATTCCACTTCAAAGCTCCTTGACATTTTCTCAGAATCAAAATTAAATACTTTAATTGCAACCATCATCCCATTCAAAAGCTTTCCTTTGAACACATCACCCTAACTCCCACTTCCAATAAAGTTACTCTCATCAAATCCATTAGTTGCTTCTAGAATTTCAAAATAAGAAATCCTTCTTTGTCCTCCTAAAATTGGTGAGTCCCTTTCGAAAGAATCCCATGAATTTGGTTGTCTTTGTTTAAAAGAGGATGCCTAAAACAGTCAAAATTGTTGACACGAATATGGGTAATGTGCACTTCAATAAAAGTGATTTATTGAATGACCTTTTTCCTTTTCTACAAAGAGGTACTTTTAGTTCTTGTTTACCACAAAGAGCTTCATCAATCATAAAAGATTCAGCAGTCAAATTTTTGAAAACACCTCCACTGGGAATCTCTCCTTGTAGTTTGTTAAATGAGAGATTGATAAACTTTAGATAAACAAGTGACTCCAAATTTTTGGGAATCTCACCAGACAAATTATTATGGGAAAGGTCCAAATTCATTAAACTTGGAATATTTCCGAGTAATTTGGGAATATTTCCTCGCAAATTGTTATATGCTAAGGAGAGATTTTGCAAAGTTTGCAAGCTATCCATGGTTGAGGGAATGATTCCTAAAATATGATTTCTTGACAAATCCAATGACACAAGAGCTTTTAAGTTGCCGATATTGAGTGATAGATTTCCAACTAAACTATTTGAAGACAAGTTTATGATCAATATGTCCTTCAAATTCCAAAAAGAAAAGGGAATTTCTGAAGTTAACTTGTTATTGTCCAGGTGAAGTTCTCGTAAGGAGGTAACATTTCCCATGCAATGCGGCATTGATCCAGAAAACTTGTTCTCACTTAGATATAAATAAGCAAGTCTTGGCATTCCACATAGCTCTTCAATGATTGCACCATGTAGCTTATTACCTTCAAGACTCAAATACTGAAGATCTTGTATGCTACTAATTGTTGTTGGAATCCTTCCAATCAAACTGTTTTCTTCTATAGAGAGTTTATACAAATTAGTGAGGTTCCCATAATTTGATGGAATATTACCTGATAAAATTTTTTTAATGAGATCATAACTTAACTTTTCAAAGTCGATATGTTAAAAAACATTTTGGAAGTATAGATCTATACTAAATTTGTCCTGTGACAAATATAACATGTCAAGCTTACAAAGATTTCTTATTCCCACATATGTACTAAATCTAGGAGCAAAATAGGAAATGGAGTTTCAGTAAAGTTATTTGAAGTTAATACTAAAAAATAATGAAATAGAAAAGTTTGTGTAACTGTCTTAATATAGCAAAGATGTTTGGTTTAATGTTGAGGGGTCACAGATGTCATCCACCTAGATTTTAGCTTTCGGTCCATATATATATATATTGACAGTGAAGGATGGGCACATCATGTATAAGTGAAAAACGAACTTTGTTTAATTGAAAATAAAAGATGGAGAATTTCTTTTTGTCCTATAGTTTTGACCAATTCCAAGCATAAATTATAATTAAAATATCATTTCTAAGAAACAAAAGTTAGAGATTTGATAGAGTTAATAATATATCCTTGAAAAGTAATTGTAATCTAAATATTAAAATCGAAGCATAGTGAAGTTTCTATTGCCTCTTAATTTGCAGTAAGAAAGCTCGTTAAGATTTAACCACGACAATCAGGGAAGCAGGATTAATTAGCGATTATAATTTATTGTAAGGATACCTTTTAAGTTATTGTAACCAAGAGTTAACATTTGAAGCATAGTTAAGTTTCCAATATCTCCTGGTAGATCTCCTGCAACAACAGAAAATCATAATGCTAAGAGGTTTATAAAGTTAAAGATTATATATTGAAAGAAAAATGAATAGCAAGTTTGTGGATACAATTATATGTTGTTTGAACTTTATTTTGTAAATTCAAACGTTAATGACGTATAGTAAAAGTGAGGGTACATAAACACCGCAAGGTGGCAGATTTTATGATCCTGAAATTTCATGAAATGGATAAAACGAGATGGCATACGGAACTTTGTAGAGATGATTGACTATAAGCATATATATATATATATATATATCCAAAAATTGTCAAAATCAAAATATATTATCTTTGATAATATAGTAGTTACTGTCCATAAATTCAGCAGTTTAAATTAGATAAGAAAGGGGTATTTCAAAATCATATTTGTTCTGTAGAAGAAAAATGGGTAACATGTGGCGCTCATATGGCTCCACAATCTGGCTTGTGTAAGGCTCCTCCTATGCAACTAGTCAACGCTACATGACAATGTGGAGAAAGTAAGGAAAATAATATCTATCAAAGAGTTTGATTTTCCATTTTACTATAAAGTAAATTGAAAATAAAAAATTGAACAACAAATTAAATATATTGAAAACAATTTTTCCTAATAGATTATATTGAGGTTTATTTATGAGGCAACAATTAGATAGTGTTTTAGTATATCATTGTCATATATCAGTGTGGAAGATGGACTTGGAGCAACTGGATTTAGACAATTAAAATTTAAAAATTATACAAATTAACTTTATATTTACTAATACAAAATATCAAATTCTTATATTACTTTACATATTTTCCAAAGCAGGTTTACTACATTCTACTGAGATTTTTGTATTTCTTTATAAATATAATTCATTTTTCATGGAGGATTTTTGTTTTAATGAAAATAAGAGATGTGGACTTCCAATTTATTCTGCAGTTTTCATCAGTACCAATACACAAAAGTGCAATAAAAATATATTTGCTATGATTAAATTTAGATATTTGACATATTCTGGTAATACGTACCTGTCAAAAAGTTTTCTTCTAATTTTAACACCTTGAGATGCTTGAATTGTGCCCAACTAGATGGTATAGCTCCAAATAAGTTGTTGTCTTGAAGAGCCAAATATTGTAAATTTGGAAGTCCATTGCATATATTAGAAGGAATGCCTCTTGACAAATTATTCCCACTTAAATCAATCTCTTGCAACTCAGATATATTGAAGATTGTTGACGGTATTTGACCAGAAAACTGATTGAGGTCTAAATATAGATTTGTCAAGCTTTTAAGATTACCAATCTCTTTGGGAATATCTCCTACAATGTGATATAGAAAAGACCAATTAAATTTATTATCATTGTTGAAAAACTTGTTCCTCCTCAATTTAAAATTTTGAAGTAAATTTAGAGAAGCAATGAACTAGTGGAGTTAATTTCACTAAAGTGACAGATGACTTTGAATCAAATAAAAAATAAGGGGAACAACCAAGCTATAATTGGAGTAAATCATAAAATGAGCATGACAACCAATAAAAGACCAAAATTTATTGTGATGAATCAAAATATAGCTTTCAAAATTGCAAATAAAAGGAGAAAAGATTATAACGCTCTTGGACCCTAATAGAGTTGCAAATTTATTTCCTTTTGGTATGTACTATCATTTCAAATAAAATTATAGTATAACAATTTCTGGTTTGTGCAATGACGGCAATTAGTGGCTATTAGGGTGAAATAACTGTATGAGCACAAGAAATTATATGTTAAAATATGTCACTTGTATTTTTAAACTTCGGTTAGTATTGACAACTAAAATAGGCATTCATAATTCAATTAAGATGGAAGGAATTTTTCAAGATCATACATATTTAATGGACCATTTTTTCTTGGCAAGAAATATATCCCACAGCATATATAATATCACAAGATGGATTAAAGTTCAGCAAATTTTAATATAAAAATTGGAACATAGTCTTGTCATGTTTTTTTCAACAATTCGCTAGATAGACGCATGAAGAAAAAAATAATATAACCAGATAGATGGCCAATTCAAAAATAAAATATTACAATTCATTCTTAAAATAATTAAATCTAAATAAAAAAATAAGTATGGCTTTTTTGGCTTTTATATATTCTCTTTTATTCTTTAATTTTTAATAAATATTTTGTTGAGCTTCGCATAACTCAAACAAATATTTTATATTATACGCACAGTGATGGTTAACACAGGTTCCTCACATTTATTTTACTTTTTAAAATTTCTTTGGATATGTTTACAATATTGCACTTCAACATGCATGTAGACAAATATTGCCTATGAATGACAAAAATATCTGCAAGTTAGTTTAGGAATGCATCTTGCAATATAACAACAAAACAAAAATTACAAAAACTTTTTTTTTGTAAGAAAAAAAGTACGAACATTGTTATATATTTTCTTATGCTAACATATTTTATTAAATAAAAAAATGAAGAGCACTTATATCATTTACTGAAAGAGTACTTTGCAACTTAGAAGAAAGATCCAAACCTTCAAGCCTAGTCAAGTTTCTAATACATATTGCAAATGAGTTTTGAAGCATAAAGAAGTATTCAGATTCTCTAATTTTATTTTGGTTGTGCTAAGTTATTTGTATTTGTATTTGAATTAGTCAAGTTTCCAATACTTAGTAATGTTACAAACGAATTCTTACATAATATACGATGTGGTTAATTATTTAGCATCTAAGAAAAAAAAAATTGAAGTCTCTTTATCTTTCCTACAATTTGCCCTACACCTCAAATATAATCAAATCTTGGCATTGTGCATTGTGGAACATGCTTACCTCTGTTTTTTAGCCTAAAAAACAGCTATGTTGATTCTGGTTTATACGGACTACAGTTTTCTATTTTCCAATTTATTAATTCTGTTTACAGTTTAAGGGAAATGGCTGATATGGAGATTTTATATGTTAATATTGATGTATATATTAACATGGTCGCATAAGTGATTGTGTTTTCCAACAGACAAAAGGAGAACAAAAAGCAATAAAATGATCGATAGTACCAAACTATCATTTACTAACAGTATATCAAGTTTCCAATGCATCTTTATGTTGCCAAACAATTAATTAAAACCCAAAAATAAAGTCATATTAAAAGTGAAAATGAATAAAGCATAATATACTGAACAAACGATATCAGACCAAATCTTTCTTGATACAAAGGAACAGATTTTGTAACTTTTAAATTTCATGAAACGTGTTAAAAGGATGCAATATAACTTTATTAGATGACCGACAATATTAAAAAAAAAAAAACCTAGACCACTGACTTTTGGAATGTATCCCATGAGAAGATAGTGTTATAAGTGAAGTAGTTAACTAGCACATCCAAAATCATTTTACATGTGCCTCAATTTAATTTGCAAAAACTAAAAACCCCTTTCATAAATTCAACAGAAAAAATTAAATATTATATTGTAAAATAACAAAAAATGCGGTTCAATATAAATTAAATATTTTGAATCATAACACAATTCACAAGCCAAATACATCATATTAGCTTTTTATACTTTTGGATAAATTTTGTTAAAAAATATAATATGTCATTTAAATTTCACTTATATTGAACTTTATCACTATACTCAATGTTGTTGAACAATTTTTCAGGAAAATATCACATCCAAAAGACTAACTATAGAAGATTTAAAGACATTTTTTAATTTCTTTCTAAAATAAAAATTCTTAATAAGTACATATATCTTTTAAGATATACCTATTGCAACAATGTATAAAAAGAAAAAAGCTATTTTAGAGTGCAATTGAACTAAGAAAATCAATGATACTTTTATTAACAATTTACGTTTTTTATATGAAACGTTGTCTCACATCTAGAATCCTAACAATAGTGATGTATCAAAACCATTAATTATAGAGGAATTTATATTGACCAATTAATGGAAGTTAAAATTGGAAGCAAAGCCAAATATTATAGTTATATCATGGTAGGTAGCATAGAGTGGTGATATAATCCAATAGAAAATGTGAAATATATCGTCCATGCTGCTGTAGAACTTTTGCAGTGTTGCATATTATATATTGTTCATTTTATCTGACATTAGAAATAAAGTATTTCGGCAAGCCTAATCTCTAGTTCAAACCAATGTTTGCAAAATTAGTTAAAAAGAATCATTCACATATAACAATAGAATTTCTAGAACACACACAAATTTATAAACAAAAGGAAAAACAGGAAGAGAAATGCACACAAATATATACTGAGAAAAGAACTAACGAGGGGAAAAAAAAAATAGTAGCTAGAACATCATAATTTGATGAAAATTACCTAGTATATTGCCTGGAAAAAAATTAACGCTTAAAGATATAAAATTTAACTTTGTCCCATAGCAATTATATTGATAATATTTTCCACGTATTTGATTAAGATATAAGAAAAATTGTTTAATGTTTCAAGTGTTTATGTATGGTAATATTTTAAAATAATCTAACTTTTAAAATTTACAAGAAACGTTTCGGGTTCATCCTTTTTCTATAAACTTGTTAATGAACCACTTGGAGACCCTTACTTCTAGTGGCGGGGACATATATTTATATGATATAGCTCCTGAATGAACTTTCCCAAGAATAACACAAATATGATAAAAAGTTACACGGCATGATTAGTTGAAAGTGTACCTTCAATGTTATATTCACCAAGGTCTAGCTCTTGAAGTTTTGTCAAGTTTCCAAAATTCCTTGGTATTTGGCCAGACAACTTGTTAGATAAGAATTGTATAATTTTCAAGTTTGTGAGCTCACCAATTGTTTGAGGAATATTTCCTGCAATATGATAATAAAAAGACCACATTATTATGAATTCTCAAGTATAAAATTATGATAAAAGAAAAATACTTATGAAAATAATTTTATGAATGCATTTTCTTAAAGTTATTGTGATTGTGATATAATAACTATTGAATTTGTATTTAAAAGAAACCGGGGTCTAGGAAAATAATAATAACTAATTTCAGCTCTATTGTTAATTATAAAAAAAGTTATAGGAGAGAAAAATACATTATCATAAATATAAAAAATTTGAAATTGTCCTTATTATATATTATGGTTCATAAATGATTAGATAAATACAAAAAGGGTGCATTTTTGTGTACTTCCATTGTTCGTGCAAAGGCAAGGGAGGGAAATTGATATAGGTTAGGAATGGAATTAATGGTCTTTAACAAGGGTAAAAAAGTAATTTTAAATAGCTAAGATGCACCTTTTAATAAATAAAAAAGAATTTTAGAATCTTTGATAAAGTATTTTTAAAAGAGTAAAAAATTCAATTTAAGTGTATACTTCTGGAAATTATGTGATAGTTTATGAAATATTAATAAAATTAAATATAAATGAATATATTTCACTATAAAAATGAATCATAAATAATATGAGAAGGTTCTAACAATATTATCAAAACTCACAACTATTGATTCAATAACTCTATTATGTGATGATGTGACGATGTGGAGAACGAAAAGGGAGTTGCTCATAAGAACAAAAACAAACAACCAATAATCTATTGGTTCAAAGTCTCAATATAATTATACATAATTTATCAAACTATCATAACATATCTACAATGTTTAGGTTTGTTAGATCACCAATTTTATTACAAATATTTCTTGTAATTTAGCAACAGATAAAATAAACATAATAACACTATGATTTGTTAGATACATACCTTCCAAGTTATTGGCAATAAGACGTAACAATTGAAGCTCAGTCAAGTTTCCAATACTTCTTGGTAAATGACCTGAAAGAACATATTGATACTTGTTGACATAAGGGACACTTTAGTAAAACACCAATTGTCTTATTTGTATTGAGAAATCACACATTAGTTGGGCATAAGGTATTTCCAACATTTTCACATAGTTTAAGAAAACATTCTTACATTGTTAACTTGTTAAAAATAATCATAAGTTTCCAATGTACAGTTTTTAATTAAAGGAATGGCTCTAGAACCAAAAAATAATAATTTAAAGAAATAATCCTCATTGACCTTATATATATATATATATATATATGGCTAATGAACTATCCATCTTAATTAATTTGCCTCACCTTACATTTCACACACACACATATTCCACTAATGATTTCACATTGTCTTGCAACTACGCTTAAGTATAATGATCAAAGATAATGATTTCACATTGTCTAAATACGTAGCTGAGGGATCTAAAGTATAATGATCAAAGATAGTAAAGATGAAATGTAAATAATGGTTTCCATATTGCTCTCAAGAGCACCAAAACTCCAAAAGGCAGAAAGCAAGGCAAAGAAAACCATGGGCACCGATGTGAATGGGTTCATATTTTTTAAATTTAGAAGATCACCCATTTCCTTAGAATTAAGCCTCTGGATATGATTAAAAGACCCAAGTGTAAAAGGACAAAAAGGAAAAACAAATGTTTCTAATAAAGGTGCTGATAAAGTTATTTAAAAAGCTAGAAGATATTAACATCTAAGACCATTATTTCCATACTTGTAAGATTGCAAATTATTTCAGCAATATCTCTTGTGATGTACATGACAATATAAAAAGCACATCGTTAAGAGCGGTGATGCATTGTAAAGCATGCAGATGCATGCAATTCACGCAATTGGCATCCTACATGGAAAGTGAGAGATGTTTTGGGTGGGAATGGACTGATTAAGGTTGTTGCACATGGTCACTTTCTGTTTTACTATATTATTCCAATTCCCTATGCACTTTATCCATATTTTATATTACCATTGCAAATTTCCCCTCAATTTAAGTTTTTGGATTTGATTGAATCAAAATATAATCTTTTAATGTCAAAATAAAAAAATATATGCTCATATATACCTTTCAAGTCACTGAAATCATAATTATGCCTAAAGCAATACTAAAAACTGAGAGAAATTTTATTGACACAGCTGCACTGCACTAGTATTCTTATATTTTTTTTTTCCAAAAAAAGTTTTGCCAAACATGTAAAAACCTTCTTGAATCATGTTCTGAACAACATCAGTTAATCGAATCAGTCATAGTGAAAGCATTTTATTAGTAAGTTTGAAATTGCTATATTGTCCTTTTAGTTAATAAAAAAAGTATTTTAGAATCTTTATTTTCATCAGAATTAAAAATTTAATTAAAGTCTATATTTTGAAAATTATGGGGTGGTTTCAGGAATATTAATGAAATTAAAGGTTAATGAATATATTTTGCTCTAAAAATGAATCATAAATAATATGAAAATTTCTAACAATATATATCAAAACTCACAAAACAATTGGAATAAAATGTTACATATATAAATAAGGGGAAATTAATTATTTAGTCCTATAGATTCATAGAGTTTGTAACTCAATCTCTATACTTGAATTCAATGCAAGTTGATCCATATACTTATTTTATCAATCTATATACTAAACAATTTTTAATATTTTTAATTAATATTTTTAATTACTGTGAGTGCCACGTTGGACAAGTTACAAGGGACACAATTATTTTCCAACAAAATCAATGTTGAATAATATATTGTAAATAACTTATCTGAAGGCACACTAACACCTATAAAATTGTTTGCAATGATTAGGATAAAGTATGAAATTATCCGATAAAATCAAAGATATACCTATGAAAGAGTTGCATGATAATGACATATGCTCGAGTGAAGATAAGCCAAAAATAGTTGAAGGTATTTTCCTTGAAAGGTGAAGAAAATAATTAAGTATGAAAGCGAAAAAAATAAGAGTAGCCAATGAAAAGGTGAAGACAAAAGTTAAGTATTAAAAGAAATAAAGAATACGCGTGAAAAGTGGTTAACATAAGACACGTCCTTACGTCATCATGACTTAAAACAACAATAATTAATGGGTTAGTTTTAGATAATCATTTATATGTAAAAGAAAATTTTCACCCACATAATATGCATACTTGGAACCTAAGTATTAGCAGCATACAAGTGCCAAGTACATGTTTAGTCTCTAAAACGTCGGCTTGTACAAGTATATGACAATTACTAAAACTGTCAGGTATTTGCACCATTAAAAAATATAAGGCATTTTTGCTAAGGTATTTTTAATTTTTCAATGTATAATTAATGAGTATTTTCAAAAATACCCTTAATAAACTACTCAACTGAAACCTTTAAGTGAGATTCCCTAACTAAATAAGAACAAATATGAAAAGATAACATTAGCTTAAAGATGTAACTAACTTATTGAGACTGTAACTTTTTAAAAAATATCAAATGGGAGTGGTATTAATAAAGTAAGATATTTGGAGAGTTATAATCAAGTCCCAAATGAGAACACAATTAATAATAAAAACCCTAATGACAAAACAAATTGAGTAAAATATCGAGATAGTAACTGTTTGAATAGTTTTACGTAGTTTTAACGTAACTATATAGGGAATTCTATGAAACATGTGACGTGAAAACATTTTCTATCTAGCTAAAAGAGAATTGCAAAGAACATTCGATTATTTTATCTTACTCAAATTAAAACATATATTATCACCAATATATCATTGAAAAATGACAGTGGTCAAAGAATTATCAAACATTAATTTTCTTAGGGGAGGCTAATTTGAATAAGGAAGTATACTTTTGGAAAGTTGTTTTCATGCAATGCATAAAACGTGCTAACTATGATAATTCGATTACACGTGCCATATAGGAAGACATGAAGTTAGAAATGCAAATCTTCACATAATCAATAACAATATTGTACGCTCACCTTTGTTTTTAAGCCCGAAAAAAAAAATATTGATGGAAAATATATCATGCAGATGCAATTGAGGCAGGCGCCACATGACCCATAACAACACAAATATATACTCTTGGATTTTGATTTAAAAGAAAATGGAAAAATAATAATGCTCTTAAGGCAAACTAAAATCATGAATTCACAACATAATAACTAGCTAGTAGAGTTATCAGCATTGTTCCAGTCATTCATCTCGGGAAGCTTCTGTACAATTATATGTCAAGAGCACCAAGAAAGGAGAATTGGTGTTGCACTTGAGGGTCACTAGCTAAAATCCACCTGTCATGAAAGCTGGAACCTGTTTTTTATGAAGTTGAATATCAAGTTTATTCTCATCGATCACTTGTCTTAAAATAGTAGACGCAAGTTACTCGTTCGAGTTTGGAAGTAGACACCATGTTAATTCAAAATAAGTATATAGTAATTCGGAGGATGAATATCATTACTTGTCATTAGTCATCGGCTTAATTCACTTCACCTCCCTCATAGTTTCTATTAGCAAGTTGAGCACCGAGTCAAACTGGAGGGGGTGTTGGAAGATTGAATTAATTTGGTGATTAATTTGTTTTAATTACTTAGATATTGTTGATGACCCTAAAATCTATACAAAGGGTTAAGTATTATTTTATGGAGGTAGGGTGGAATACTTGCCCAGGTTCAAAATTTCGTAATATAAAAACACCAAAATATATTATTTAATTACGTGATTTAATTCCTAAATTTGACATAAACACAAGAAAAGTCATGGTTTTCTAAATAGATTGGGTCATCCAATTCCACCGGTTGTATTAGGAACTAGCTCTTGGTTTAGTCCTCTACAATTTTCAAAACTGAACACTTAGATACAGGGACGTGTGAAGGGGTTTTGTGGCCTAACACAAAATTATTTTAGAAGCCTAATGCATTATTATTTTACCACTTTAAATCCTATAAAAAATTAAAGCCACAACAGAATGCTATCTCGCTGACTCGCCTTGTCCCTTTTGAATGTACTAGTGTCTTAGTCACACTTTCCTAACAATCACAATTTTAAGTAAAAGGTAAAATAAAGGGTAAAAGAGGAACAAACACACCTGATTTATATATATATATATATATATGGCCCTCTATGATTGGTTTTCTTTATTCTTTTAACAAAATGCAAAAGCCCCATAAACAAATAAAAGGATTCGTCAACTTCACAATGGCAAATGGCAAATCAAGTTATTAATCAGGCCAGAGTGCCCATGGAAATGGCTAAACAAGAGCTATATTTTATTAATAAGAAAATGATGGCAGTGAATGAAACGATTTGATTGAGAGAGAAGAAGAGATGAAATGACAAAGTGGTTGCGGCAGGGCATATGCGCACTAAAATATGGGGCCATAAATTTTTAATGAAGAGTTATAATCAACACTAATGCTTACAAAATTAATTGCTTGTTATATAAGATATAAGTAAGTAATAAATCCTTAATGAAAATTATAGTTAACATTAATGCTTAACAGTAAAAATAATGACACATTACGTAGGATATAAGTGAACATTTTTTCACACTTAAGACGACGGCCATGGTGGCCTAGTGTTACACACAGCCCTATTGATAGAACCGATGAAACACCAAAAAAGTGATTGATGAACCCACATCTACGTGATTTTTGGGGACTTTTAGATTTAAATATGCTAAGTAATTGCAATAAATCAGGATAAAATAGTTGATATAGCCTCACTTAGTTGTGGTGTGCCAAAAATGCATGAAAGGAAGAAAAAAGGACGTAAATGTTAGATTTCTTATATTAAGTATACTTAAAGATAGTATACTCTATCATAATAGTTTAAGCCATTTGATTAAATACTTCCTAAACTTGTATATCTATGATCCATCTTCTAATCTTTAGACGTGGGACTTCTTTTTTATTCTAATACTAAAAACGAATTAAAAAAAGAGAATTCAGATCAAGATCCAAGATTAGGCTCAAGATCACTCATTCATACACGGATAACCTTTGAAAGTCACCACAAGTTGCGAATGAACAGAGTTTCATATTTGATTCTCCCATTTGTTACTTCTGGCAACGGATGAACCATGAGGGAAGTCAAGTGCTTGCAGATGAAGTAGAAGGACGCTCGCAGATGAAAATATGATTTTGGCTCATCATGATTCTGCCGCGAACAAATAGGCTCAACATAACCATGACCATGCGCGAAAAAAAGCGGCATAGGGTATTTTCTTCACTCTTTTGCCACGTGCTGATAAGAATGCTGAGGGAACAACAATTTGCAAACAAAGGCCCAAAATGCATAGAAGCCCCAAATTTCAATTGGGATGCAAAATTGTATAAGAAAGACCTAGAAACACTTGAGGAAGACATTTATTCTCTTGGAGGCAATCTGGATAACTAATGACCACGGAGCTTGGAAGCGATTTATGTGGGGATTGTTATGGCCAATTACATGTTTGATAAGATTGATTCTAAGGTGTGTTTGGATTAGAAATTGCAAAATTGAAGTTAGAAGAAATTGAGCAACAGAAGTTAGGATAAAAATCATTGACGTTAACTAATTTGCATGAATATAATTAATTATTATCATCAATTATAATATTCTCCCGTTTATAATTTCCATTTTTTTATTTCTAGTTTACAATTTAAAGGAACAAGTGAGGTGGAGATGTCATATTTTTAAACTGATTTTTATATTAATATTATCACTCAGTAAATGTAAATCAACTCTAGTATATTAATTAACTGTATTTTCACCAGAAATGCATTGTTTTTTTTATATTAGATAACAAACTTTTATTGCAAATCCTTTTTCCTCGCTTCAAGTGGAGCTTTGTTTTTTTCCGAACAAACAAAATGCTCCATATGATATCCTAACCAGTATTTCTAAATTTATTCGAAAAGAAATTTTTTTTGGCCAACCGGAACAAAAGACTTATTTTATGTTTAAGGAATTATTAGAAAAGAAATTTTCAGCCATACACAAATTTATTAAAAAAATATAAAGTAGGAAAAGAAAAAGCATGGTTGTTCATAGTAATACTGAAAAAACAACTAAAGAGAGGGAAAAACTATAGTAGCCAGAATATCATAATTTGATGAAAAAATTACCTTGTAAATTATTATAATCAAGATATAGCTCTTGAAGCATATCCAACTTTCCAATACCTTCTGGTATATCACCTACCAAAAAAAAAAAATTAACGCTTACAGATATTGAATTCGAATTGGTCACAGGTATATCTATTGAAAATATTTCCCACACATGTGATAAAGACACAAAAAAGATGGCATATTAATCCTACGAGTGTCCATGTATGATGAATCTTTTTTACCAAGTCTAACAACACACGCAAATTATAAGCAACATATTGCACTGTAATTGTTTGAAAATTTTACATGATTTTAACGTAGCTAAAAAAGAAATTCTATAAATCATCTAAAGTGACAAATTGTCTAGCTGGCGAAAAGAGGATTACAAAGAACATTGGATTATTTTATCTTAACCAAATTAAAAAAATTATTATCATCAATATGTCATTGAAAAATAACAGTTACAAAATTACGAAACGTTAATTTTCTCAGGGGAAATTAATTTGAACAAGGAAGCAAACTTTTGCCAAGTTGTTTTCATCAATGAACAAAATGAGCTAACTTCAATAACTTGAATAGCCGCAGAGGAGGGCACAAAGTTGGAAAGGCAAATCTTCAAAAAAAAAAAATCAATAACATGAAAATTCTTTTGGATATATGCAACAAACTTATCCATAAAAAGAGTAAATTATTTTTTCTTTTATTTTTAAATAGATAAATAGATTTCATCACCACCAAATTTTAAGTCATGTCAAGTTTATAAATTTTTCATAGCTAAACAGAAATAATTAATGTTAGAAAGGTACCTAGAGACTTCAAAGAAATTATGGCATTTCAAGGGACTTAATTGTCATTTTTATACTTAGATGGAATTTTATTGCCATTTTCACAGGCTAATATGTTGTTAATATATTTTCATTTATAAGTTTTATATTTTCCTTTAGAAAGTTTAGGTAAATTAGGTCTGAGGGCTCACCAAGGGTAGGACAAGCTTCTAGGTTCAAAAATTACTTACAGATGTACTTATAGATCGCCCACCAATAAGGTATTTATAAGTTTTACATTATTATACACCATCAATTATCTAATAACATTTCACTTAAATCATAAAATTAGCAAATTACTTTTAAAAATATCTACAATAAAAATTTAAAATGAAAAATGAAATATATATCACAGTTTATGTATATATCTATGTTAAAAAAAAATCTCTCGACCACTTTTGATTCTCATCTCAGCCCCAATTAAAAATAATAGAGATAGCTTAATAATTTGGTTATCTTTAGACATTGTTTTTTTTTTCAATGCCATCTATAAAATTCTTGCGAGTGAAAAGCTGTCAGTTGGATAAATTAATTACACATTTTAAGATCAGCCATCATGTGTTTGGCGAATCCATATATGATATAGCTTGAACTTGTTCTTTTGGTATTTAATGCGGAAGATTAATTTTGTTCAAATAAAGCCCAATATATGCCATGCTGCCACCTAATCATTCTATAAAGCCCAATCAGAATTTGATTTCATACCCTCTTATTCCTCTTAATTAAAATTCTAATGATGTTTATAGCCAATAAAAGCAAAATTGACTGTGATTGATAAGTAACAAAATTGGATAAACCAACGTTGAATTAGACGTTGGATCCAGCCAGATTTTATTTTCTGTTTATGTATTAACATTATGTATTCTTTGCATTTTTTTGGTCCATTTGTTAAAGATTAAAAAATAAGCCATTATTAGATAATTTAGGGATTTTATAAAAGAATTATTTTTTAGAAATTTTATAAAAAGCAAACATTATTTTATGTTTGGTTGCAATAATAAAAAAGTAATTATTTACTAGTTATTTTTAAATTTTATAATATCTTTCTTTATTTCTGTTTTATAAAATAAATTATTATTTAATTATTTTAAAATCTTAGTATATCTTCTTGCATCCCACATTATTAAAACATTCTTTCTCAAAGTAGTTATTTAAAATAATAAAAAATTACTTTCCTATTCTAATTATTTTCAAAAAATTAAACAAACATTTTTAAAATCACAAAATAATTTTTTTTACAAAAAGTAATTTTTTTCATAAAATAAGCTAAAACAAATGAGCCCTTTATCTCTTAAAATTCTTATAATTAACTAACTGAAAACAACCAAAAATAGTAAATAGTCTGGCTATGTAAAAATGTGATATATTTTAAAATATTTAATCTAAAAATTTAACGAAAAGTTTAATTATAAAATATGATATACTTTAAAATATTTAATCTAATATATATTATGTCATTGAAATTTATGGGGGTTATAGTAAGTAGAACCTTTTAAAAAAAGGTGAGACTACAATTGTGACTATAGAATTATCAACAAAATTTCAAAAGTTATAAACTACTCCTTCTATTCAAAATATAAGGCATTTTTAACCAAATTTCACCCCCAATAAAGTAGTTACTTATTTTTAAACTACCCCTATCTTTTTATATTTATCCCTCTTAAATACCCTACAATAAATATAAAGTCATTATCAATAGAGGCATTTTTGGACAAAGGCAATGATTACACATCAAAAGAATAAAAATGCCTTACATTTTTGAACATCCAACTCCTCAAAAAATGCCTTACATTTTTGAATAAAGGGAGTAACTTTTGTATAATTATGTGTGTGTGTCAATATAACAAAATAAAAAGTACAATACTGGAAGTGTTGATATAAATGTTTAAAAGTTGCAGCTATGAATGATAGATTTGGTGATGCGCTTATGCTTCTATTACCTAATGTACAATGTCATTTTTGTTTGTATTTGAAGAGATATTAGGGTGGGAAAGTTAAAAAAGAGACACGGGCCAATATTTAGTTAAAATTATTTGTATTTAATTTTTAAATTAAATTTAAATTAGAAAATTTGCATTTAAATCCCAAGAAATTTTTATAAAATTAAAAATTGAAACTTACAAAAATACTCATCTTTTTTAATAAAACACCCTTCCTTATTAAAATTGGATTTAGTAAATATGCTTGATTTTTAAGTTCATTAAAGTCCTTTGAAATTAAGAATCAAGCGTATCATTGCTGGCTCTAATAGGATAGGTGTCGTCACCACCACTTCTTTTATCTCATCTACTAGTTAAAATTATTTAGTTTATCTCTCTTACATTGTTGCTAATTCTGTTTTTTCTCTGTTGTTCTCCTTGTTTTGTTGCTCTGTTGTTGTTTGTGGTTTCAGTTGTACTGTAATGGTTTATGTTTCTTAGGAATAAATCAGTAGTTGGACAAAAAAGTCCTTTGAAATTTAATGTAAGTTTACTTACAAGAGACCTAACTGAAATTATCCTCTTCTATATTTGAAATCTTTGTAACAAGTTGAGTTCTCAATGACATTATAAAATATTAAACATTATGCATAAAAATATAATCCAATTTTTGTTTTGTGGGAAAAGAAAAGTTATTCTAGACCTATACATTTTGGGATACATAATTAATAGCAATTTGACAAAACCAATTAGCATCTAAGTTCGTAATTTCAAGTTGCAAGAGATAATAAGTAAGAAAAAGGAAATAATCTATGGTGAATTATAATTTGCACAAAGTTATACCTTGTAAATTATTGGAACCAAGAGTTAATTCCACACATGATGCAAAATATTCAAGACTGAACGGTGATAGTCCATACAGGTTCTTCACAAATATTTATTTTACTTCACATGATGTATATCATATTGGAAAGATAAGTCGTAGTTGTATTGACAATGCATAAAAACCAACGGAAAATGTTTGTTGGAGAATGTAGATCGATAACTATTTTTCAAAAAATGAACAAGTTGTGCTTGTTTTTTGTCGAACATTACTAAAAGATACAAGAAAATATTGAAGGACTTAAAAAATCTCTAGGAAGCTCAGTGAAATAAATAGAATAATATAGAAGAATAAAAGAGTGTATAAAGGCTTGCGGAATAATATTTTTGAATTATATAAAACTCCAAGTAAAATATATAAGAGTTTAAAAAATATATAAAAATTATACAAGACTTGGATGAGCCACGCCTATTTTATAGTATTCAAATAACGAAAGTAGGATATTTTGTAGATTTGTAATCTAGTATCTAGTTATATTATTTTTTTCAAACTGCATTTGCACTATAATATTTTTAATATTGTGTACGAAAAGAGAAAAATGGTGCAGTGGGGGGTTAAAATAAACTGTGGTGTTAAAATGCATTTAAACTATGATATTTTCTAAGCCTTTTGATATAGCCAAAAAGCTTAATAAGATTACGAAATTTCAAAACAAACGGTTCCTTGTGACATCGCCTATTTTTTTTTTAACTAATATAATGTCTTGCAATATAGCAACAAAAAAAAATGTACTAACAAAAAAAATAATATAGGCTTGCTTATGCATAAAATATTTTATCAAACAAAAAATGAAGAGCACTTATTATTGTTGAAGGCATACCTCCATGTTATTTTGGAAAAGATCCAACTCCTCTAGCATTGTCAAGTTTTCGAAGCTCCTTGGAATATTCCTGCGACATAACAGTTAAAAAAAATTGCAAATGAGATTCGAATCATAAAAAAAAAATGTATCAGTTAGTGGAGCTTTCCTTCACTCCTATTATATATCTATTTGCTGTATATATATGTATTTTGTATGTGTGTGTGTGTTGTTGTGTTCTTTTTGAATAATGAGCAAAATTGGGCAAATGAAGGTTGAACAAGA